>NC_135782.1:3403108-3473940 GCF_028453695.1 Augochlora pura | reverse complement strand
TTGCAACGCGGTTTAAACAATGGCAAAAATAAGCCGCGAGCAGATCCGAGCGGCGAGAATACAAGCAACAGATTTTCCGACGCGTTTCCGAATCGCGTACGATAACAGGCCGAAGAATAATCGTCGAATCCGCGCGGCGGCCCGATAATCGCGCGGATCTCGCGTCGCTTCCAGCCAAAGCGGAACGGTTCCGATTATTTATTCAGCAGAAACGGAGACAAGGTTTCACAACGCTCTGGCCGCGCGAGTCGCTTGAAAAATCGGATGTTTTTGAAACGCGCGAACGGGATCGCGTCACAAGCTGCGGCCGCCTCTATCGTTTCCACAGAGCGAACGGTCGCGCACGCGGCTCCGAGAGCTGCATAGATGCGTCGCGTTCGGTGCATATGTGCTGGTGCACGTGTACAAGCACGTTGCCATTAGCGCTCGTTTTGCGTCGTTACGCGGCGCGCGGACTCGCCGATAAGCGGCAGCGTCCGAATCAAGGAAAGCCGCTCTTTTGACTTCGAGCGTGCAGGGTGAAGACCGGGCCGACGACGTGATTTTTCCGGCGACGATCGTTGTTAATTATGAATGATGCGAGCCTCCTGAAAATATTCTTCTTCGAATCGTTCCAATGATAACAATAGCTCCATTGGTTTCCGTATAGATTACAAGTGATCTGAAATTAATTTTAAATATATAGACATCATGTTTGTTAATTCGATAAAATTTACATAATCTATAAATTAAATAGTGGCGAAACTAGTTGCGATCATCAGAAATTGTTTTATAAATTAAGCGATATATTTCTTTTTCAATTACCTTTGTAAACTGAACTGTAGCTGTAAGCTAACTATAACTTCGTTGTATTACATGTATTTATCACCTATGTCTTGTAAATTATATTTATCAAAATATTTCATAAATAGCAACTCGTGCAGGGGGAATATATCAGGTTCGAAAATTATAATTCAACGTTAATGATTCTAATAAGGGAGAAGGTGCCACCGTGAGCGGTTCGACACCGAAAACTGCAAGTCGCGACCGCAGCGCCGTTTATGCGAGTCCCGCGATCACGCAAGAGCGGACCGGGCTTGCATAATTTAGCGCGGAGAATTAATTAGCGGCGAGGAAAGTACTGGCAGCTATATTTACCGTTCCCGTACTAATTTGATTAACCGACGCACCGCGGCGACTCTCCTCCCGCGACTTTCCTGGATCCCAGGGATGCGGAATGATCGTTGATCTTTGTCGATCGTTGGACGAGCACGTGCGACAACCCTTTGTTTCTAACATTGTCCTAGTATGCATTTGTAATGAAAATCGTAAGACGAGAGAACTGGACGCAATTTATTCGAATAAGAATTTATTCTGATTTACTCGTAGAGAAATTCAGATGGAAAATAATTATTGAACAATTGTGTAATTACTGTACGTTTTACTCGAATTAATTTTTTTGTGTGAACGATGCTTTATTCGAATGAATAACGCGAAGTGATCGATTAGAACAGCGTCGAAACGGTAATTAAAATGGATCTGTTCGCACGTTTGTTTTCATGTGCGTTAACCCTCTCGTTGCCAATAGAGCGTGCATGCCCTAGTTGGTCACTCAAACGTAAATTAATTTCAATGTAGCATCCATTACAATCGCCGTGATCGTTGGATAAACAATAAACTCCTTAGAGAAAATAATTCGACCACCGAAGGGTTAATCGAACGCCCCTAAATGGATCAACCGCGCCGGGGCTACCACTTTTCATCGTTCATCCGCATTAATTGTAGGACGCAGAAATCGCTTTAATAATTATTGCCTTAGTAATTATAGCTGCTTGAATACAAACCAAATTATTTCGCAAAAGTTCCGCGGCCCAGCAATAAGAAAATATTAAAATGAAATCGCATTGTTTCCTGGCTTACAGCGATTTGCGTCGTACGATAGGCGCCAGCGGGGTTTGTCAAAGACCGTGGACGCCGTTTCGCGTCCAACGAATAAAATACCGTAGTCGCGAGCCGAATGAGACATTAATGACGGGCGATGATCAAAAGTGAATGGAACTGTTCGCGGCGCGCACACAGCCAGTAGGTTATGCCAGGAGTATCGAGCCGTTAATTTCAAATAAACGGAAAAGCACGTTCACCGGCGCGACTTTCACTGTCGGCCCGCTAGCGAAGAGAGAACACTGGAATTGTTGGCAAAGACCGACGAATTGCGGTAACGCTATCTGTGCACCGCGTGAAACTCTGCTCGCCTCCGGGATGATAATCATTCCGGCGAGAGAGAAGCCGTAATTTCCTTTCAAAACTTCGGGCTTAATTGCATCGGTTCGGATATTATTAAACGGGGACAGGTTGCCCGTTGGATTTGCGCGCGCGCGCGCGTTGATCGGCTCGCGCGCGCGCGCGCGCTCGCTCCAGAAATCGCGACTAGTATTTTAATCGGTCATGACTCGGCCGCGCATTCTTATGTAAATTTAGACTTTCATAGGCCGTTCTCAGAAGTAAATACTAAACAGAGGTGGTTCGTTATTCTCGTTCACGGCTCTCGAGGGCGTTTTACAGTTGTCAGGTTCACAATGTCCGCCATTTTTACGGTACTCTAAATCGCCGTCACTGCGACGCCCGATACGAGAAACTGATCGCTGCGTAACAATTACCGTTTCGATTAGTATAATTTTCATGACAATATAGAAACACCGTCGCCTTGTTTCCAGGACTTTTATCGATTCTGCTGAATTTTCTTGAATTAAAGCTGCGATTTATACAGCGCCGTTTCTCGAGCCTGTTCGAGATCCACGAAACCGGAAACAATTTCACGGCCGTGCACTTATTAAATCAATAACTCATTAACTTTCATCGAACTTAATAAACGGTATAAACTCTCTTATCTGCCTTTCATTGAGCATAAATTCATTTATCCGTTACCGTGAAATCGCAGAAATGAATGGAGCTCGACTAGTTCGATTCTTACGATGCCGGTTTTGAATGACCCATAAAACTCCAATAAAAATGTATAACATCATCGTTAATGCTCCCGTCGAGACGAAAGTAAGAGAATCGATGGAAAACCGTTCGTGGAAAATTGATCCGCGCGAACCATAAAGATGTTCGCGAAAATTCAGACAAAGATACGATCTAATTGGACTGGAAATTCATAGAAAATGCGCCCCGTTGATCGTCGAACAGAAGTCGATTTTTTTTTCTCGTTTCCCAGCGTTCGCGGCGGTACCCTAAGCGCGTATGAACATCGTCCGCGCGCTAATCGTGAATCATGCTGTAAAAATCTAGGTTCTCCAATTACCGCGAGCCTCGTAATAAAGATCACAGCGAAACATAGAAACTATTAAGCGCGTACCGACGCGTTTAATCGTATTTGTCGGCGATGAAACGACTCGCGGTAATCGGATAAACACGCAAAAGGATCAAGCGAAACAGTGAGAGAGAGAGAGAGAGAGAGAGAGAGAGAGAGAGAGAGAACCCGGCAACGCGCTGCTGCAACCTCCGACCCAGATGAAGAATGCCTCGGTGCACTCGTTGCAGGTGAATGCACTCGCCGCGGAAGAACAGCCTCGGCCGCGACGCGTTCGGAAAAAGATGCAAATGCGAACTGGAGCGCCGAATGCTCGCCGCGTCGTTAACGCTAAACGTGTTTTCGATCGTCTATCTTAATTACGACTATTTGTTGAAGCTCGGGTTATACTAAAAATTGTAACAAGTTTGGATGAAGAGCATCTAGTTACTCGGAACGTTCAGCATTAATATGAACAGGATTTTTCCTCCAGTTCGTACGCGCTGTTTGCCAGATAATATTTATGCGAATTCCGCGCATTATTGGAACTGTAGCATTGTAATTAGAGCAACATATTGCGCAGAAAATTTATTGAAAACACATTCCTCGTTCGCATGAAATTATTTGACGTTGAACAGCTGATCGTGTGATTAAAAATTGAATTTTAAGCCTGCAAATACTGCGCTTTTATAACTCTATATTATTTTTCACAGTGCAGTCAAGATGGATGATCGTTCCACCCTAAAAACTACCCTAAAAATCGAAGGCTCGGAGAAGACGACATTCAATCGATTAAATCGATTTTCAAATATTCACAGTTCTCTTAGGGATGAATAATCCAACCTCTTAATTAATACTATCTAACAAGGCAATACTGTGATAGACCTCTTAATTTTATCTCGATCGTAGGATCGGTGGAACGTTCCCACAAACCCGATCATTATACCAACGTTCTCCGTCTAAGTATAAGGTAGAGGAACGATCTGCATAGCTGCAACCGAATAATGGTACGAAATGATGCAGCACGATGCATTGAACCAAAGGTGTAACAGGTATGCGAAGGCGGTTTTTCCGCGAGCGTGGAGGGGAGGTGCACAGTCAAGGCAAAAGTAGGGTAAATGTATCCACGTAAGCACTCTCCTTTGGAGATCAATCAGAGCGAGCTAAGAGCACCGCGTTCGTTCGCCGCGATTCAAGAAAAATCTCTGAATGAAATTCGACGGGCAAAAAGGGCCCCAGCCGTCATATTCGAAAACACGATCAACACCTACTGTACCTTATTGGATTATCAAGAACAACATTTTGAATTTGTCAACAGGAAAATCCTAAACAGATGGATTAACACTACTATATAATAATTAAAAAAAGTCTTTTACGACCAGTAGGTGGCAAACGTGGTAAAATAATTTACAGTAAATGCGCTCCCCTTTGCTAGCCGAACGACCATATTGGTAAAGTGATTTCATAGAAATACGTACAGAGATAATGATTTGGAAATAGTATTATAGACCAATGTATTCAAGGAGAATATATCTTTGAATACGGAGAGAGAAATTGTTTAAAAATAGGACACGGTATAGAAAATAATTCGAAACGGAGCGTACCGTGGAACACGGGGAATATCAATGAAATTATTTACGTGCAGGTTCCGCGGCGAGTACACACTGTCACGCTCAAGTGACAGTTTATCCTTGATGTTTGATTTACTTCTCCCCCCGAGCCCCGTTTCGCCTGTACAAACGTCCCGCTAATTATTTCGAGTACTACAATTTACGCCGCGTCTCATTCCCAGGATATTACTACTTGATCCGTTGATTCACTGCGTCACGAGAGTGCCGTGCATAGAGCGCGGCGCGGCGGCGACACGTAACGACCGATCGGAGATCGAGGAGAATCGAAAACGTCGAGAACCCGGTGGTTTTTGCCGGGTTCCGTTAGCGGTTCTACCACTATATAGTTCGTACGCGGAGCCGGTCCGAGCGCGGCTGATTACGGCCGAGAATATTCTCTCCGTCGTTGGAACGACGAGCAACGGAGACCGTTGCGAAACGGGAAGGTCAAAGTGGAGCAGGATAACGCCGGTTTTGTCCCGTCTGGTGTCATACGGCAAGGAGACCGCAGCACGAAAACGCACGATGAGCCGTGTCCGGTGCGTTTAAGGTCAATGCACGGGAGCAACCGAACCAACACGATCGTACGGGACGCATTTACGGGCGCGTGAAGGTATATGGCGAACCGCGACGGACTCGCGACACTCTGTGGCTGTCACGCTTGTCAATCGCCGCGGCCCGCCGTCGGCGAGAGAGAACGTTTCGATTCCGTCAGTATAATACTTTTTCGACCGAGCAACAGAGCGGGCTTCTACTCACCGAGAATCGCCTGGAGGGTCTGCTCGTCCCCGTCCCCGATGACATCCATACCTCCGTTGTTAATCGGACCCCTGAGTTCTTCCGGGCCCGATCAGCGGGCCCCATCTTGTCTCCAGGCTACGATGTCACTCGACGCGACGTCCCACATAGTACACAACATTTCATGCAACCGATTCTCTGTGGTTCACGGTCTCTTTTTCTTTCTACGCTCAGTCCGGTCAACACCCGACGTGTACCTGTCGTTCCAAGTAAACCGCTTGTCCTTCCCGCTCTTCCTCCTCTGTCGCCGCAACGAAAATTCACGACGAACGAGCACGATCGGCGGTTCTCACTTCCGTGTGGCCACTATGTTCCCGTACCTTCGAGCGTAGCGACACTCTCTATCTACGGACGGTCCTCCGCGAGAATCGGCACGGTGAACTGCGACGATAACCGAACCATCGCGGGTACGGAGCAAAACCCGATCGTACGGCAACGAGAAGAAACATTCGACACTGCGCGAACTTTCGACGCTGTTGTTCTCGGTGTTTTTACCCTTTAACCGTAAACGATTTCTCCGTGGATTATCTGCCGCTGGCTCGCCACACCAGGAGCCGTGTAGAATCCCGAGGCGCGGACTAAACTTGAGTTCCGTGCCGACACCACACGCGCACGGCACGTAATACATGCAAACGCGCCCCGTACATGTCGCTCGGAGAACGAGCGGGTCACGTGACGCGCGATCCAGTCTCCGTCGTGCCGAGTTTGAAAGACGCGCGCGCGCCGCGTGTCGCTCGCGAATATTTAATCGTGTCGCGGGATAAAGTCGTTGGATTTCGTGTTGTTTGCGTTGATCGACTTTCGTTTTCGTTGTCCTCGTGTGTACGCGTCGACGGCCTCGATGAATCGTGCTGGAAACACCGAAAACTTTTGACGTAAAGTCGTCGACTTTATTTTGAAGGGGGACACAGAGCAATCAAGATGGCGGCACCGTGTCAAATCGTGGCGGCAAGTCAAAGTCGACGAATTGGTGAGTCGAATAATATACAGTACGATTTGCGAAATTTCAGAATTCGAGGGAGCGAACGTTTATGATTGATTATAACAGAATGTCTTTTTCAATGGAAGATTGTTTTCCAAAAGATTTTTCGAGTTTCGTTGCGACCATAACCAACGTGAACATTGGCTCAGTTGGAAAGAACGGCGAGAGAATGTTCCATGGGTACTATAAACATTTATTACGTCACATAAGTACAATTGAACACCAAAGGGCTTCTAAATTATTATTATTATTATTATTGTTGTTGTTGTTACGTTATTAATACGTGTACATTAAGGTAGCTTAAGGCTTTACATATTCATAAATAATTTACTCTTGATTTGCTTACACAAATACATACTCTCTTAAATATATTTTACTCTCTGTACAATATATGTACAAGTATATATAATATATATTTGTATACATATCACAATCTTCCGCTCAAAATTCATACGCTCACACTGCATTCAAGGTAAAACTTCGAGGCATCCCATGTCCACAATTTGAATGGAAAAAAAAGAAAAAGAAAAAGAAACGTTGTTACAACTCGTTAGTTCCAGTGAATAGACTGATTATGTTTGAAATAACGACCAACTTGACTACGGCACATCCACGTTTAATACAAATGCTGAGACCATTCGGTTGGTAACTTGTTATTGAAACGCTTAGTTTAATAGAATTACACTGGGTTACACTGGAATTTATTGAGTGTCAATTGCGTTAGAACGAATCGGTGTTCGGAAACAATAAATTTCTAATCGTCGTAGATTCTGCAGAGTCTGCAGTGCATCCGTTCACGGTACACCATAGTTAGTAAATACTAATAACAACTTTGGTATTGTTACAATGCTTGAAGTCTATAGCTTGATAGAAACCACTTGCGCAAACAAGACAATTTTTTCGCTGAGAAATGTAAACCGTACGGGCTATCGCCTTTCATGCCAACAAAGTAATTCTTTTCCCGTTACAACACTCTCGTAAAGGCTTAAATAACACTTATTGTCGACTACGGTCTAATCTTCCAACTGAATAAACCAATCGCTAATCGTTAATAAAAGCAGCAATTTTCATTTCGATACGAATTCATGACACTTCACCAGAATCAATTTTCTTTTTTTGTTGTTCTTCAACATTAACTCGAAGTAGCGAATAGAATAAATAATTCGATTTGTACATAATACTTGAATAGTACATTATTAAGTGACGTTATTCTTGATTCGTTATATCACGCATCGATGAAGTTCACGTTATTGATGAGATTCGGGTCATTGAACGCATTTTCGACGAGTTCTTCATTTTTTCTCGCCCCCTTTCTTTCAAACGAAACCTGCTTGTTCTTTTTTTGTTTTCTTTTTAAAACTGTATCAATACGTCATGAATTTTATCTTGCGTTACAGAAGCACGTTATATGTCTAGTTAGATTTATAACTTATATAATAAACGTATTGTACTACCTGCATTCAGTCTTTGTTGATAAATTAATTAAAAGTCATGGAAATTATTGTGCATACTGTAAAATTAACTAGGAACTACAAATAGGATACAAATATTTAATTGATCTGGGTCCCAATTTTATAAGAGCTTTTTAATAATATATGCCGTTTCTGTATTCGTGATTTCTTCGTTCGAATAAAATTACTTATTCGCCCATCAGCGTTAGCGTTCTTTATGGCTGTGTTAACTTTGAAATACATCGCTGCACCAAGAAGCCAAGGAAAAGTTCATCGAATTACAGAAAGTACAAGTTTCCTCAGAATACTATGTATAGTTGCGCGAGTGTTAACAACTATCGGATCTAAACTTCTGATACACAGAGAATGCATAAAAATCTGAACAAATAGTCCAGTCTAAACCCTGATCTCACGTTTTTCAAAGTTAAATTATATAGTATATAATTCTTTTATATGTCGAACAGTTTTAATTCCGTTTAAGAATAGTAGCATATTTTCATTTTTAAACATCTCCCTTGAGCTTTGTGACTGTGGCGGCTCTATCACCCATGCTCGCCAGCAAATGGCCAATTCGTCGACGCATCCTCCCAAATCTACCTGGCACCAAAGAGACAAGGCCCAGGAGAAAACTCCCCGTTTCTTTTCACTACTCCCACAACATTTCTAGAGCCGCCAAATGACTGATATTAATTGTCAACGATTTGTCATGGCAGTATAGAAATGGCAGCTTATTAAGTGAGACGAAACTCATCCTCAACCCTCTCGCTACCCCTCTCGTTCTCCAACCAAACGAAATCTCCACGTCGAATCTGACAATCGTCAGCGATCGGGTTTACGTCTAACTCCTACAAAAGTTGCTTTCGGAAGAAAGAAGACTTTCCTTAAAAAGAGAACACTGTATAGTTCCTTGATAAACTTTCAATAAGCATCCGAGCGTCGGCACAGCAGACCCAGAACAAGATAACGGAGCGACCATGGTCGTCCGTCGTAGCGAAAGGGTTAAAGGGGAGCTTGATGTAGCGGGTCGAAAAAACCGGTACACCTTTTGGCGTTTAATGAAATAATTAAGGCGGATTTGGCCCATTTTGCTACCGAGCAGCAGACGCAGATAGTTGTACACGGCTCTCGTTCAATGCGGTTACCAACAATGAACCTTAAACAGCAACGATCTCCGCGCGGAAAAACCGAATACGTCGTTCGTGTCGAGAAAATGATGGGAAGTCGTTTGCGAAATACAAAGCGTCTACATTGCACGCGGAACAACTCTCTTTAACAACAGGTTGGGTAAAAGCCACTATAGCAATAATATTTATAGCTCTCTCTCTCCTTAACCGAAATCATCGTTTCAGTTACTTCAATAGCGTAATAAAATATACTTATAATTTAAAACATATCGGTTCAGTAGATCTTTTAAAAGAAAAATCCCTCCCACCGAAGAATTTGGTAATTTTCAACACTTTACATCAGGCTCCCTTCCTTAAACAAGTTGAAGACAGTCAAGACATCCCATCGGTCTTAAAAGACTGTGATTCTCATCGTTAGCGTTTCTTTCGTGGCAGAGATAGTCACGCCTGGACGAAGTATCACGTTGCAGACAATACCTCACAAATCATTCTCTGAATACTTCGTGTAACTCGCACGAAAATTTTCTCCTAACGAATTCTGATCAATTCCCATAATGTCATATTATTAGTCGCATCAATCCCCGGCACTCGATGATTTACCGCCGTCAAGCGTTTGTTCATACAGACAAAGTGCACGGTGTACGAATTCATACTGCTCCGCTGTTTGAATCATACCTCCTCTGTCGTACCTACAAACCAGACATCTTCGATTAGATTTCAAATCTTAATTATTTCAGAATAAAAAGAAACACTGCCGTCGTCTATGAAACTGTTCTGAGACAGTATCGATCGAACTGCAAAAATCTCGAATGAAATTCAGACTCCATCGCCTTACCTCATTTGACATAAAATGCCTAAAATGTCCACGTTTCCATCACGCATCAGCTGTGTCATTCCGGTTGCTATAGCTATGAAACAACCGGTCCTCCCAATTCCAGCACTGCAGTGAACAACAATAGGTCCTGGTAGAGAGTTCACCTCTGCAGCCAGGCTAACCAAGGTATCCGCATTTTCAGGTACTGCATGGTCCGGCCATGAATCGTACCTGTGAACGATCAGTTGTGTTACTTCTTCAGAAATAATGCGCCATCGATTTCCAAATTGCGAGCACGTATACGGTTGTAAGACCTTCAGTTTCACATACCAGTAATGCTGTACATGTCTTCTTTCACCTTCGAATCTAAGCTCTAGGTCTCTGACCGTGTAACCTTCCCTTGCATCGATAGAATTAACGATAATGGTGAAAGGTCCAGCTGGTATGCGACTATTTACATCCAGTGGAAAATATGCCTCGCACTTCGTTTTGGCGGCTTCGTGCAATTTCGTCATCATAACGACCGCGGGAGCTTTCTCTGCCCAAATCATTTTCCAGAAGTCGGCTACTGTGTGAGGCAATGGTCCCTGTGTTGCGATATAGCGGGAATCTTCTCCGTCATATCCCTGTTAATATCAGCATATCATAAGTAACGTATTATTCCTATGTTCACTATAGTTTTTATTCCATTTCAAACATACCCGAATGTAGTTGGCATTGATGTAGCTAGAAAGAGGATCATCGGTAGAAGTGCTTGGTAGAACCACTCTGGACTGTGGATTCGGTAACACAGAACAATATCTATTTTTCACCCAGTACCCGCAGATGTCTAGCTCCTCGGGCAAATTTAACGGAACCTCCCAAAACTCTTTGTGCAACAATGCTGGGTCGCTGACAGCCTTTTTCAGCTGTGTTCTAGACAAGACGTTTCCAGCGCTCAGCAAAAATTCTTCCGCGGTGCATTCCCGAGTGGGTGTTACTACGTATGGTTGACTTTCAGGAGGAGGTGCCAATTCTATAGTCAAACTCGCACTTGAACCGCGTCGCTCGAGTAGCCCTTTAGCTTTTATACGTATAGGTTCTGGTCTACGTTCCGGCGTTGCCACTGACATTACCTGTTTAAGACAGAGTTTATCAATACTGTTTCATAGTTTTCTCTTTCTCACTTTGTCTCTATCCCTTTGGGACATATACCTCTGGTAAACCACTGGTTTGAGTAACTGGTCGGACAGATTGAACAGACACAGATGGCTTTACTGTAGGTTGATGAACCCATTGACCTTCCACAGATACCTTTGTAGATTTAGCAGGCTTCTCCGGGTGACCCACAGTACCTTCCTCAACCAAGCCTCTCCTGTCACCATCCTCTGTATCCTTTTCACGCGACATTTGTTTTCGTAGCCATAACAAAATCTGCATAACAAATATGTTCGATCAAGTTCGTGGTATACAACTGTAGATAGAAACCTTTTGGAGGATAAAATCTTACCAAGAATGTGAAGAGAATAGCGCCAGCGATGGCGCAAAGTGCTACAAAGAGTGATAGCTGCCAGTCTAGCCATGATAAAGTTGTGGTGGAACGAACCTCCTGTCCTGCTCGAGTGCTAAGTTGAGCTGCTTGCAAATCCATTCCAGCATCATCCAGTCCTGATATGGACTGTGGAATCCTACAAGCAAAACCAGATATTTAATCTGACGTCCAACTGAGCGCAATGTTATTTATATTACATGTTAATTACTTATCGTGTACCTGTGAGGAGATCGAACAGACATTCCCTCGGTAGATGGCAGTAAGGGGATAGGTAGCACTGTATCTGTGTGCCACCTTTGTTCAGTAATTAAGTAAAACTTTTCCAAAGGATCTGAATTGTCAACATTGCTTGTAATGTCATAATAATTTACATCATTTACATAGTGATTAGTCAATGGAGTGCTCGTACCTCCTGCAACAAAAAGAAAATACAGACTAAGATTTCACTGTGTTACAACTACAAATACTTATTATTAATACCATAATACTACTTAATGCTACAAAAAAAAATATGCAATGACGAATAATGAAACAACAAATGGCAACTACACGATTCGACACACACGTTGTTTACTTACAAACACACAATAATTGCATTCGGACAGAGTCCACCACAAAAAATCACAGAAACAGTGTTTCAAATGTAGCAGAGCTCAGAGATCATTTGCAGAACGTTACACGTGTGGGAGAAGGGACCAATTAAACGAGTTTGAACACCGTTACACAGTTCTTTACCACGATACCGAGAAACATAAATATTTCCTCTGTCCCCGTTAAAAAACATACAAACAATCCAGCAAACGATACCGACGGTCGCGATTCTAACCGGGATCACCCTTACATCCCCGACAATCGTTTCATCTGTGATCACTTCACCGACACAATATTATCGACACCGAATTTCGTCAACAATATTTACTCGCCCACACGTTCAGATAATTGAAGTCATTACTTCGACGATAATTACTTTATGATCTTTACTCTATGTTATTTACTTCTAGCGCGTACAACGATTTTTCCTCAACCGCTGACAATATGTGCATACACGCGCGGGCACAGTTTACCATTACAAATCATAATGACCTTGATCTTTGAATACGTTAAGTGATCCCCGAAAGCCTCCAGCCGTCGCTCGACAATCGCCAAAAATTGAATAACGCCTCGCGCGAACGATCGAGACGAGAACGCTGATTTAAGCCTCGGACTATAATTGTTTTAGCTGCACACGCGTGTTTTTACGTTCTAAGAACCATGAACACAAAGCATTATCTGCCCCGACTGTATCTTCAGCTGTCGGCCGAGCACGCTATGAATAATATCACTGACACGTGGCGGACAGTCGCGAGTGCTCCGAACAACATTTCTACATTTTAACGATGCCTAAGAGAAAAGCCAGCGATCATCGTACGCAATAGAATTTGGCGACAGGGACGTAAACACCGTCGGCGAGACAGTGTGTCGGTGAGCGAGGAGCACTATCGGCACAATTAAGTATCGATGAAACGATAATCGGCGAGGCAAGGGTGACCAGTTCCAGCCGTCGGAAGCGGACCCGTCGGAAGCGGATCCTCGTGAACCGGAGGGAACGAGTTACGTGCGGTTGCACAGGAAACAAACATCGCGCATTAATTTCCCCGAGGGAACAACTCGAAAATTCTGGCACGGTGGCGATGGTGGTGATAAGGGCGACACGAGAGCGTCGCACGCAGAGATTCGAGTGCGTATGACAAGTGGACGAAGAACAGCATCGTTCCAGTGACCAACACCACGGGCCTTGTACGACCGTATCCCATACACCGGCGGCTCCCGTTTACGGCACAAACACGAAAACGAGAAGGCACACGGACAGGCGCACACGAGGGAACCACATCCTGTTTTCCGACGACGCGTGCGAGTGTGTCGTCGGTGTGTGTAGGTGATAGGTGTCTCGCGGGTCGTAGAGTTCGCGATAGAGAAGGCCCTTACTCAACGAGCTAACGATACCTTTGGCGAGTAGCACGTACGCGAGTACCACGAGGAGGACCGTGTTGTCGTTAGAGAAGCGGATCTCGCGGTTTGAAAGTAGCGGCTGCGTGGACGTGTAAACAGCCATGTTGAGACCACCGTCGGGCAGAGAACCAGCCGGTCTCGACTGCGCAAGCCTCACGTTCGAACTGCCGAAGACGCCGTTCGTGTACCCTGACCTGGGCTTCGGTACGGCTCGGCCTTGCACTCCGGTTAGGTACGGGAGGAAATAACGGCCAACCAACGGCGAGCGGCACGCAACCGACGGCCAATCGTCGCACCAGTTTACTAGCAGTACCGAGAATTCGGCGGGAGGGATTCAAGGTGAATGAAAGCGAAGCACGTGCAACTAATGATAGTAAAACGCATTCGGAATCAAGTTTTACGTTTGCCCATTGAGACCAAGCGGGGAAGGTTATTCCGTTTCGGGCGACGAATGCATATGTCCGTTTCGAGTCGTTTAGCCGGACGCGTACCTCTCTCGCGGTCGTCCGCGTACAAACGCGCGCGTTCTCACGCAGCCAGCCATCGCTTCGCGCGTCCCGTCGGCCCGCCCGCTTTTAAGCACAAACGGAAGCACACGATTTTCACGGGCCCCGATACCGAGAAACATTTTACTAACGGCGCGTGAAAGAATTTCGATTTTTCGTCGTCTCTCCGGCCCGCCGAGGCGATCGGTACACATTCGTGGATGCTTTCCGAGAATTCGAGTGTATCCGCTACTCTTTATGCCGGCCCCGTCGGCTCGGAACATACCGGGAATGACCAGTCGAAATTGTTAACGCTTCGCCTACCGGAAGCCTGTCAATAGGATTTTTAACACCCACGGGACGAGGTGACGAGGTTCGTTCGCACCCACAGCGAGAATATCGTTACCTGATTCTTTAATTTGTAACAGCTATATTAAACCTGCAGATGTTTCATCGGCAAAATTAATTTAGTAGCGAAATGAATGTGTTGAGAAGATCCACGTTAAAAGATACGTCGAAGAAATGGCTAAATATATAATTATAAATAATCCTACTCAGTTATATTTACGACAAAATGGTCTGTCTTTCGACGATCTTTTCACGAGTGCTAGTCGATGGGACAGGGTAACTCTCGGCCGCCAAGCGTCGACGATCGCTTGATCCGCCAAAGCCGCGGAGAAAAAGAGGCGCGAGCGGTTTCAGCATTGTCTAATCGCCGGGACGTTTATGGGTCACGGATATCCGTCACGGTGGTTAACATTAAAAGAAACATTTTCACGCCGCGCTGACGCATCTCGGGAATGAATCATCCTGTAGTAACTCGATACGAAAGCTTCAAGCTTTCCCATGCAAGAGAGCCAAAATTAAACACGACAACAATGGAAAATGCAAGAAACGGTGATCGAAGGTGGCGACACGTCGTTTGATCGCGCTCGAATTTACCGTGTACTAAAATACCGTCGGTGCAGCGCCTCATGTTTGCGCAAGTGTGCAGGCTCGCGTATTTTTCCATCCAGAAATTGTAAAACGATCGTGGATCCGCCGCCGGTTTTTCAGTCGCAAGAACGACACGGATGCGATTAATACGTTCGCCGCTGACGAAACAATCCTTCTCTTATCTCGCAACCGGCTGCACGATGCGAAAACAGCGTACTCACGCGATCTTGACCGTGTTAAGCAATTAGTTTACCCTTTATCGACCTCTCATTGGCCAGACAATGGCTCTCGCGGCCGGGCGAAAAGAGCTAGTCCACGGCCGCGGTCTTACGCGTTTCTCAAGAATATCTCGGTGATTCAGAAAACCGGATGTTGCCCATTCATCCCTGCCACATGCCCCGACATCCAATATTCGGTCGGTCGAATCGTTCTCCTCTTCTGTTTATATTTTGTCTATCTTGAACGATCACGCGACAGGAAATCTCTAGCTTCGAGACAGTCCACGAGCGTCGCTCTTCTTCGCGATCGTCGAGTCTTCCACGTTCCACCTTCGTAGGTATCCTTCGACTGTCTTCCTTGCGAGATACCGCATCTCGAGACTTGGACGAGTCGTTTTATGTCGCAGTCGATGCCGATTTCGCACGATCGTCTTCGGACATTGTACAAGTTTCGACGTCGTCGCCTCGATCGGCGGCCAGAGCCGGTTCCCTCCTCCTGTTATACAATACTTGTACTGTATTTCTCGCGACCGGCGTTCAATGAACTCCCGCTTCCCCGAAGCTGCGCTACAACGTTGCCTACCGATGCCCCGTCACTCGACAATGGTAACCGGCTCCTATCATTGTCGTGGCAGCGCCGGAAAAATCAATAGCCGGCGTGCCATAACCGAAACGCCCGTGCGCTTCCCGTTTCTTTAAATTCGTAAATACGTTTGTCCAAGTCCGGTCACGATCGAACAAAAGGGTATCCTCGCGATGCGGGAAGCGGCGCCGTGTCGCCTCTGTGTGACGCGGGCCGGTGCGTGCGTGGACTGTTTCGCCGGCAGGTGTTCCGATCCGAGGGCGACTTCTCTCGAGTTCGCTTGAAAAAAACGACTATCGCGAGTCCGTGAAAAATCGCCGACCGGCGGCGACGAAATACAATTCGGACTCGTCGTCGATCGTCGGCTCCCGTCGTCGTTGAGACGCCCGTTAACGATGCGAGGCTGTTCGAGGCGTTACGAGACGAATAGTATCACTGACGGCCATTCACGACCGATTCCTCCGTTTATAGAAGAAACAATGGATTGTTGTTCGCGATATCGAGGTCGGCGTCACAGATTGCCAGCCATCGGATCGCGATAATGAAGAAACTAAAAGCACGGATTCGGACAGCGCGACGATAGAGAGAAAGAGAGAGAGAGAGAGAGAGAGCGGTACACAACGGGAGGCAGAGTGTGCTCGAGAAAGCCGACGAGCGACGATCTGCGCGAATCGTAGGGCAGCCGTGCCACTGACTAAATTAGAGCCTCCATTCACCCTTCCGAGGGAGAGCTAGCGAGCTTTCGTAGGGCGCACGCGGCCGAACACACGCACTTGCGTAAAATTGCAAGACGCCGATTGGTCTTCGAACGGGGCTCGCGTGGGTGGCGTCCCGCTGTTTTACAAGGATTCCTCTCCCCGCCCGCGTCGCCGACGGGATTATCAGAAAGGGACACCCCATCGTCGGGGAAAGTTATTGTACTCGAGAAATCGCTAAACTGGAATTCATTGGACGATTCAGCGCGTTTCGATAATGGGAAACAGTGGTAGCCGGTATTATTAGTTATGGGACAAAAAACGGATCGGAGGAGCAGAAAACGGTGAGAAGACTTAAAGAAACTTTGAACGTTGGTGTATTCGTTTTATCTTATTTAAACTATTGAGAGAATTATACTTGGCCGATTTATTTTATAGTAAGCGCAGAAGGTTGTTTTACTGAAGGGCACTGTTAACATTGATTATCGTCGCTGATTTTTGAATTTAGAATTAATGAGATTACGAAGGCGCTTTTCTGCGAAATAATTAACTATTTACGCGAGCATGTGTTGCAATAAAAATTACACAGAGCCGGTTTTAGTACTCGGCGCTTTTAATAAAATAGTGTTAGATATTAGATCGTGGATTGAAAAATTATTGCGCCATTAAAAATAATCTATACCTGCCAGCAGTAATTTTATTCTTACTATTATTATTTCTCTCTTACAGAATATAGTTTTCACACTTTTATCCTTCCGCCAAAGACACACTATCTACTCATTTCCTAGTATTACGTCAGTTTCCTGGTATCGTAAATGCGGTTGGTTAACACGCTAAGCACAAATCTAATCATAAGTCAGAACCGCACGAGTTGCGTACTTTTCATTTCCGGAAATGCAGGTTAAAGTCTCGAACATTTAAAAATGTATTGTACCATTTGAAATATTCTATGAAATAATTATTCTTCCCTCCGGATGAAAAATCTATTTTCCAAGTTTCACATCGAGAAACAAATTTTTTCAACCGTAAATTCCTCGCACATCTCTCGCGTAACTAATTCGAGATAGGTAGTTTCTCATAAAGCGTAAGCTTTTACCTCGCGTTTGTCTTTATTTATTGGCAATAATCGCGTCCGTCCGAAATCGCATCGACTTTCGTTAAGCGCCCGGTGAAATTTCACCATCTCGTCGATAAGAATTGTACAAACATGTTTTCCGCGGTAGCTTCCCGCCCCGGAGATATTACAAATTGTCCGCAATCGAAGCTGTGTCGTGTTTTGTCGAAACCGCGTCCGAATCGTCCGTTCCGCAAATAAATATTATTCAATGCTTCTGGTACGAGAGCGTACACATGTCGTCGATCAGTCATCGACGAGAGATAAAAAAAAACGCGAATGCACCGATAAAGTCGTACCCACACGTCACACGCAGATGAATTACATTTAGCCGGACAACTCGTCCACTCGTAAAGGTGACTCAACGCGAAAGTATATATCCGCGCTTGCACGATAATCTTTCGGTTAACGTGGACGACCTGCGAACGTTATAAAATAAATCGATGCTTTACGCGACGACGGAAACGCGTGAAATTGCATTTGCACAAAGGTTAAAAAAAGAAGAATCACCGGAATAAATGAGTCGAACGGAATAATATCGGCGAATGCAGAACGCGGCGCGAAAAGAATGAACGTGACGAAACGGTAGCAAAAGAATAAGCGATTTACAATAACCGATTCAGCGCCGGATTTTTCGCGACGGCCTCCATTGATTCCGTAGCCGGCCTTTAATTATCGCAATATGTGCAACCAGTCACGGATAACCGACCTGTCAAAGGATTTTACGATTCGCATGACCGGACAGCCCCGTCTACGAAGTTCAGCGAGCGCTCAATGAAATCTCGTTTAGCGTTTACTATAAAGCCTTCGTTATTCATCGCGAGTCATTGGCCGAGAACGATCCCGGGGACCGTCGATGGTAAAAGCGCTGTTGAAAATCGCCCGGGGGACCTCCATTGTTCGCTCTAAACGATAATCCTACGTGCCGATTGAAAACGTACGACGTTAAACATTTTAATTGAAACGTCATCCGTCCGTGGGAATCGCCGTCGAATTCGCAGTTCTCGGCCGCGTTCCGTGGCAGCTAGACGTTGGTAATACCGGGATCCGACGATTCCAACGGAGGGGGGAAAGAAAAAGGGAAAAATCACCGAAGTTGTTGGGACGGTTATTCGTCGCGTGGGCGGGAAAGAGAATCGCGTTACGTAAAGGCGGTTTCTAAGGGCAATAAACGTAACTACTGCTATATACATATATATAGATATATAGATATAGTGTATGCGGGGTACCTTGATATTTCCTTTCGGGCCGAGCCGCCAGACAGTCGGAACAAGTCGCTCGTCTAGAAAAGTGGCCGTCCCGACGCGTTCGAAGGCAGAAGAAAAGAGGATAATCCTACGGCGTTTTCCTCGATGCTTACTCGCCGAGCACGTGCGACCACCGTCCCTCTCCGCAATTCCCTTTCGCCTCGTCGCCGATTTTTTGTCTCCGCACCTGAAAAGTTTTACGTGCGTCAGTAGGCAGAAGGGACACCCAGCACACCCCCGATCCCATAAATTCGCGAGACGAACAGCACGGAATTAACTGTCAGGGTATCCCGCGAATTCTGAGATTATGTTATCGACGTGTCCAGTTCCGAAGGCTATAGCGTAGTAGGTCGTTGAATTCGTCACGACACCAGGAGGAATGCTATCGAGTCGAAAATACGCGTTAACATTTGGAAACTGTAAACGACGAGTATTTGTCATCGAGAGAGAGAGAGAGAGAGAGAGAGAGAGGAGAGAATTGTTAGCTGGTCGTCACGATCGAATTCAAACAGCGAGATGACACGCGTTATCCCGACCGAAGTGGATTAGACCATGCCGAATCGATTTCTCGGCTCTAGCTTGTCTCATGACGGAATGACTCATCATGGGAACCCAACGTGACTCTCTGCCCCCTTCGATCCTGCCAGCAGAACTCGCGGCGTACGTTCGTCGGGGAAACATTGTAACGTCGCAAGGACCGTTAACGGGACAATATACCGCGGTTTATCTCGCTGTTCCTCGAATTACGTAACAACGAACGAACCTGTGGCATTCGTCGACGACACTTACCCCCTTCGTCGAATCGGCTCCACGATTTCCAACACAAACCGACCACTTTTAGCCAGTCCTTCTCTCGGCGAGCACTTTGTCCAATACGCGTCCGCATGCAATGCCCATGACCTTTAAAACATGCATCTCTTCTGACGACCCGGCAGGGTGGGGCGACAACTGCCGGTGACGATCCTCGATGCTCGGCGACGATGCTTGGCTTATCAACGACAAATCGGCCGTAGGGTCCCGCCCACCGAACCGGCCCGTCTTCGTTCGGCGATCGGCGTCGTTTCCGGTGGCCCGCATCAAAAGACGGAGAACAAGCTCGGTCGTGCGATCCGGATCGGTCCCGATGTCGCGGTGCTCTCGCGGCCGTGGCGCAGTCAACGACGACGAGGCGTTAGTGAGTGATTCGCGCGACGCCGGCTACTTGCATCGGACGCATCTGAATGGCGTCTGAACGGGTTGCAAAATGACGGCCAACTGCATTCACCTCTTTCGGTGGCCGTGGAGGGTGGCGAGGTGTGCAGACGCGCGCATTCGTGACACGGATACGAGGCGACCCACCTTCCCCTCTTTCGCAGTACGCGGCCTCGCTTCATCCCCTGAACACCGCCCGACGGGGTGCCGCAGCTACTGATGGTGATGCCGCCGTTCCTTTCTTCCCTCCGAGTGCAGCCGCTCTCTTTCCCTCTTCCCGCTTCTCCTCATCCCTTCGCCCTCTTCCCTCTTTCCATTCTTCCTCTCTTCATCTTTACCCCCCCCCCCCCCCCCCCCCCCCCCTTGTCCCCGGGTTTCCCTCGTCATCACCGTCCGACCTCCGTGCATCGGTCCTCCGCGTCTCCGCCCGTCGTCCCTTGCCGATTTTCACGCGTCCCTCGACGTCGTCGGTAATGCGCCTTTCGGCTCCACCTGTAACCGAGAGCCCGCTTCTCGCGCGGCTATTCTTTCGGGGACGGTGATAGTTCAAGGACAACTTTAATCCGGCCGTCTGGCTCGATCCGACGAGCCCGGGTCGCCGGAGCTGACCTATTTCAGACTCGTCAGAGGATAATTCGGTTTTGAGAGCGTTTATCGAGTCACTGGGCGGAAAGGTAAGAGCGGATCGATCAACGGCGCCGACTTTTTAAATAAATCCCCGCCCCTGAATCGAGGGTAGCCCACTGGACCAGTCCAGTCGCGGTTCGGCCGGTATTTAAGGAACAACCCCGAGGTTCGTCGACGAGTCCAACCCTTGGGTCGTGACGACTTAATCACCGGCCGCGGGTACACCCGGCAGGATCGCCTCGTGATCCTCCGGATCATTGATCAACCGCTCGAACGACTCTCGCTCGCTCGTCGAGAACTGCAGCATTCTAGACCATGCTTTCGAGCTCTCTTCGGAGCCAGCTCGCCTCGTTCCCGCGAAACACAGCTCCCTCCGTAGCGGCGCATTCTTCGGACGGTCTCTCCCCTCGGAACGAGTCATTATACTAATGCAAAGGGAAGAGTGGAAACCCTTCGGGGCGCAGCCTAAAGTGGATGAAAAGCAGCTCGCTCGACTGTCCCAGTGTGTCGGTGTCGCGGTATCTATCGGCGTGGTATCGACCTACATTGTTGTTCCTCGGCCAATTCGTATTTCGCCGAGTCCATTCAGCCGGATACTGAAAGGCTGTGATACAGGGGAAGAGGTAGAAAGAGAGAGAGAAAGAGAGAGGAGAGAGTTTACGCTTCCCTTTGGATATTCTATTCGCACCGTCGTGGCTCATCCGATTCTTCTGTTTTAGCCACCCCTCCAGCAGAGCTCCGGCGACCCCGCCGGCCGATCCTGGTTCTTGAACGTCGCAGGCTCTTCCCCTCCTTTCGTTCATCTGTGGTCCGAGCAGCGATTGAACGGCGCCGGGAGTAGGGGATGTTGGGGAAGCGGAATGCTGAGAAGAGGGAATGTTGAATGAGGACTCGAGGCTTCGCGAGAGGGGCGGCTGTAGCGCGGCGTGGCGCGGGCCGGGTGGTTTGCGCGGCGGTGCCGACGCGGGGGGGAAAACAAGCCGGCCGAGAAGGGTGAAGCAAGGGGCTAGAATGTAGGCTAGTCTCGTGGGCGAACCGCGTCCCCAATCGATACACACGCAGCAAACCACTTTTCCATCCTCCTCCTCCTCCCCTCCCTCTCTTTCTCTCTCTCTCTCTCTCTCTCTGCCGGCAACCTTTGATTTCGTTACGATCTCGCAATCGAATTGGCCCGGGCTTTTATCGATTCCGCCGATGAACTCGGTCGTCCGTGAAATTTCTAATCTTGCCGGCGAGATAGCGATCCAGGATCGCAATTTCTTCGGTTTAAGCCTGGCACCGATTAAACCGACCCCGCCGACACCGGGTACGATGAACCTCGCCGCCTTCCACACGTAGGCGCGCTCCGTTAATTGTCCCATGAATACTTTAATCAGCCGCGGCGAGATATTTATTTCGCTCTCGCCGCGCCGCGAATCTTTTTCGCCGTGGGCACCAGCGGCTAATGGATTTTGATATTTCACGAGTTCACGCTGGGGGAAATTTGTACTGGAAACCGGGCGGGATTCGGGCGGGTACGTGTTTCTACCGCACCTGGCGGAAAATGTTCGATCAAAAGAGCACGAATATTCCGGGGAATATTCGAAGAAACTGTTCAATGATTTTTTAAAAGTACTCAGAATATTTTTCTTAAACTCCTTTCCAACTTGCAGTATCTTAATTTTATTTTATTTCTATGTTGCATGTACACGAAGTTAACATGCGTTTACGTGTTTTTTTTTTATCGTTTATTGAATTTCCCGGCGTTTTCATTAAGGGCAATCTTTACATTCAAGTGGCGGGTATATACACGGATCTATTAAACACACTCGTCGCCGGTACGTTCCCGTGAGTACACGTACGTACGAGGACGCTTTCTATCGGCCGGGTGTGGGAGAGCCACGCTCGGGACACGTAGGAATCCGAGTTAATTTTATTTTGCCGAGGTACGACAGCTTGTACTAAGCGACGACGTCTCGGCGAGGCCTCCTCACGGAATCAATTTAACGAAAGAGTTTCTGTTGTCATTGGCCCCGGTTCTTCCGCGCCTGCAGAATGAGATCTTGCGGGAATTAAATTACCGTGAGTCATTTCCTACCTACGGAACGGCGACACACACGCGCGCACACATATACACGCACACAGTGCCCACGGAAAACAATATTTACCGGGAGAATTTCATTATTACTCGCATTTATTACGTTCGAGGGCCCTCCCAACGTTTAATTAAGTGGGAAACGAATGGATTGTTCCAACGCGTACAATATTACTTTCGGCACAATTAATTCACCTTTACCTGGGCCGGTGCACTTCGCTACGCAAACTGATTTGTATTCCTACTATTTCAATTAATTGCTCGGACGGAATGATTTCTGGTTGGTTAATTTACTGTAACAAGATATCTGTTGCTAATTAAGAGAAGATTCTCTGAATAGCAGGGTTGCGACGATAGGATTTTAGCACCCCCTATTTAAAATCGATCAAACTAAACTACTAAAAAATTATTGTGATTTAAAATTCCTAGCTAGATCTCTGTTTAAAGTATACTAAAATTTTTATTTTTACTCGAGGTCTATTATAATCAAAAAATTCTATTTAAAATATAATTAAATTTAGATTTCTATTCGATGCCCATTCTAATCTATAATTTCTAGTTGAATCTCTATTGAAAATATGTTAGAACGTACCATAATAATTTAAAATCTATTAATAATATAAGAGGCATTAAACTGTTGTTATTTTCTCCCCAGGATTGTATACACGAGTGCGACTCGCTTGGCAGTGTTAAACGAGCTTTGACTCCGCGCGAGTGGTTGCCGTCGGGAACGTGTGGTTACAGCAGTAGTCACGCTGCAGGAACGAGTCGGTGTGTATACCTTCGGCATGCGTGTCGCATTTCCTCCGGAGCATAAAACGGTGAACATCAAAAGCCTATTAGGTCTCCTGATCGGCACGCACGGCGGAACGCCCCCGTCCCGCGATCGCTTTCAGAGCGAGCCAAACTGTGGAATTAATTCGATTTGTCTCGGGCGACGTTGGTTCGCCGATCGGGCACGATTAAATTCGTGTTCCCGATTTCGCCCGAGCAGCTTTCCTCGGCGCGGGAGTGCGCGAGTCATAAATTAATAAGACTCTCATCGATGGAGTTCCGTGAGCGGCTCGGGCTCGCGCGCGCGGGCCACTCGTGGCCTGCCGACGACAGGTGATTGACAAAGTGTCTCGACACGTGGGATCCGAGATGTCGAGCGAAAGAAAAAAAAAAGAAAAAAGACACGTCAAAGGCGACACAGTCTCTGTTGTCGGTTGGACGCCGCGATGAATTAGCAAACAGCCGTCGACAGGCCGAAACGGCACGAAACGGCGAGTCGCGCGAAGCTCCCTTGGAAAATTTAATTTGCAAAGCGCAAATGATACGGGAATAATTAATTGGTTTTAATTCGCGCGACACGTTAACGTGCGCTCCCTGAATTTCGTAATATCGGCCGGCCGCGGGGAACCTTTCGCGCGTACCTGGCATCAACGAAATCGTTGTAATTTCGTTCGTTCGTATTATACATTTAGGCGATCCGAAGCGGAATTTCATTAATCCCTCTCGACCGTTATTAATTATCCGTGTTTCGAATGAATAATAAGAACGCGCCTTAACAGCTTCGAATAACTTCTGAATAATTAGAAACGGCATTAACCAGTCCCTATCGTCTCTGTAAACGAATAACAATAATAATCGACGCCAACAATTTCGTATTATCTTTTAAACGTATGATAATAATGGACGCTAACAGTTTCGCATTATTTTAAACGAGAATTGTATATGCAGCGCCGTGATCGATGCAGATGCAATTATTGCGCGATCCCCGGTGTTATATTTTAATGAAATCAGAGGGAAATATTAATTAACGTTGGTTCCTCTATTTTTTAAATCAACGACGATCAATTAATATTTATTATCATTATCGTCGAAATTACTGAAACATACAATTTACGTTCCCTCTTAATTTCTGTCTCTTACCATTTTCTTTACACGTGTCCGTTTCCCATGGATCGCCAATGTTCGGCAACGCTCGGCAAATTATATACCGTACACGGGACGCGTCGATATCGGAGAAACAATTGTGTAGATAATTCTATCGGGGCCATTTTATACGAACCTATAAAATTCGAGGGAACGACGTTCCCCCGTAGCGGCGCAATTCCGCGTGTGAACACGCGAATAGTATCGTTCGAGAGCCCCCGACGTGACATGTTATAAATTCATTAAACATTCCCCCGTTTATGAATAAACATATACGGCTCTCGGTGCCGTCCGACGAACAAACAGTGGAGCCGCCCGATTTTAACTAAAACGGGAACACGTGTTTCAGATTGTCCGAAATTTTCGAGGAAATCGGCGCGCGGCGTTTACGGCGCCAAGAGCCAAACGGCCGGCAATTTCATTTGGAAACTACATTACAGCCGGGTATAAACAATACGTTCTATTCGCGCGGTGCCCGCGCAAACACAAACGGCACTCGTGCGTGTGTGGAAGCAGGCAGGCAGACCTCTGTGTGTAACGCAACGGCGGCAGAGAGGAACCGTTTCGCTCGATACAGACGGAGGCTGCCATTCATCCGGTAGTTATTTTGCAATTCGATAGGTAAAAAAAACATCCGGGATCCGGACACTTCCGGTTCGCCCGTGATATCGCGGTTTTTATCCGAGCCGTTAACCGATCTGACGCGTCATTTCCTCTTCCGGTCTCGAGAGTTTCGCGCGCAGAGAAAGAGAGAGAGAGAGAGTGAGGGAGGAAGAGAGGATCGTGCGATCCGGTTTCAAGGACAAGCGTTCGCCAGATAACAGAGAATCGATAAATATATATCGCAGGTAGGGGTACCCTAATCTACGCAGAAGTACGGAACTCGGTTTAGTATACGCCGGATTTCGAATACCACTGGCAAGGAGTGTACTATATCTCGATAATACGCTACGGAGATTGCGAGTGCATTCAGGAAACCGTATCTTGTAACAGAGTTAGTGTCGACATCGAGTTAGCTTGATCACTTTGCCATTAATTTAGTAATTATTAACGAAAACTTTATGGTGTTGTGATGATTGAATTACGCTTCTAACGAACTGCGATTAAGATTTATTCGCAGCGTTCGTCTCGCAGCAATGTCAGTGGAAATCTCTGAAAAAATCTCAGAAAAAAAAACCACCAGTCCGTCAAGTGTGGAACAACATTTAAAGCATCGTTATTTTAAAAGTACCTGGGGGCCTGTATATGTGCACAGGGGATCCAACCGTTCGAAAATTCGCAATACCGCGCGGACGGTTTTATTTTCACGCCCACCGGGCGCCGTAGGTGTTGATGAACGCCCATTATGCTCGGATCAACGACGAAATCCTGTTTTCTTTTCCGTGGCTACTTTAAACGATCCGTGAACGCGTCATATCCGCTTCCGGCCGGTCGTGGCGGATACTAGCTAGCCGCGCCGTGGCTCTTCTTCGATTCCACGAAAGACTTCTTTCACGAAGGTCAAGGTTCATTTAACGCGATCCCGCTACACGGGCGTGTTTTCATTCAGTTCTCGGCTGAATGTAACGCGATACAGTTGTCCCGTCGCCAGTGGCCCGATCGGCGCATAATGGATCCGCTGCGATGAACCTGCAGAGACGGTATATATTTCTATCCACGTTAGAATATCGTTCAACGGATACGGCGGTAACACGTATTCGGATTAGGAAGACGCTCGCGCGAGATAAAACCAGTCCTCGTTGGCCGCAAGAGGCAGAAACTCCGTGCTCATGCATTTCTTTGTCATTTTATCGGTTCACCGTAGTACTATAATATTTTCACAGTGCTTAAAAATTTCTACTATTTGATATTCTATTTAGAATAGTCGTAGAGAATTATTAGAATTTTTAAAAATTTAAAAGAGTATAAAAACAACGAATTGTCTGTAACTCCCTTATTCAGCCTGCCTAATCTATAATACATTTAATTACATTCAACTATGTTTAATTTGTAGATAGGTGAATTTGATTTGCAAAAGGGTAATATATAAAAATTCTTTTCACGTCAAAAGTTGCCCACGCAAAATGGTGAAAATTTGCTTTGCAAAACGGGGGAATTTCGTTTGCGAACGACCGAATAAAATTTGCGAGTAGGTTAATTGAATTTGCCAAAGGGCGAAAAGAATTAATTTGGAATTCGACGCGAGCGGTATGGTCCGCATGATTGTTTGCTTTTTTTATTTATCGCGGATTCCTGTCAGCCGTGCTGTTCCGCGCATACGGCGCGCCGTCGTCGACGCGACAGAGAACCACCGTCCCCCGTGGATCTCCTTGGCCAGGAATTTGGATATTTTAAAACCGTTGGAGCCGACTTTATTTCGGAGAACGCGATGTTACATAACATTCCGCGAACGTTGGCCGAGAGAGGCGGAGCATATACATACCTGGCTTTTTCGCGTCCGTTTTCGACGCGGAACTTTTTACGGACGCGCCACGGGTCGGCATTGGAAATCGAGAACCGCGGACTCTCTCGCGCAGCGTTTTTGCTTCCGTTCCACGAACCACTTGTAAACATATTATTTTCGTTATGAAATCAGAACGAGAGACGTATCTGTCGTTTCAGCAAAATCATTTTTTTTTCCAAATCGAATTCGCTTCGCCGCGAGTCGAATTCTCTTCGTTTGTCGATGTTAAAACAGCGTGGACGTAACATTAAATATTTAGCGAGAAAAATCTGGACGAAGTATAATTTTATCTACGTAGATAAATATATTATTATATTTCCATATGTCACTGCTATTTAAAAAGGAAAAATTGATTTAATTCTCTGTCTCATAAGAGGCCAAATAATATTTTCGTTTCATTTAGTATACCAAAAGTCTCTTCTCTCCAGCCTGCTCTATAATTGTTCCTGCTATAAATCCACCGCGAGCATCGTTCGTTTTATCGCGGATTTACGATCGAACGTAAAACGGAAACGTTCGTTACAATACGTTCGATTAGGCGGCCGTCCGCTCGTTTTCCGATCGGAATTCGCGACCCGTCGAACGAACCGAACCGAAAACGGTAAATATCGAATTCTAATAAAAGAGAAAAACCTCGCATCGTAGATAGAAAGATATTTCCTTGGCATCGCTGAATGATTAAACGTCACGTCCGGTTTCCGGTCGCGACACACCGGAAAATCGGCATCCTTCAGCGTACGCACGCCTTACGAGCTCACCTTCTCCCTCGTTCTCCCTCTCCATATCTCCTACTCTCTCTCTCTTTTTTCCTCTTGCTCCCCTTCTCTCTATCTCTCTCCTGCTCGCTGTTATAAATCCATGCGTAAGCGAAGAACAATCGATGATTAATCGGAGCGCGAGCGCCACGGAATGCATAATTGCGAAACGCGCAGAAAAGAGATTGCCTGGCGTTTCACTTCGAGAACGAGCGTGCACGGTACCGTACGCCGTTCCGACGGCAGAAATCCTTCTGCGAGCCGTCTTTTACTATCATTCGATCATCGGGCCAATGGAACGATGATTTCTTTTCGCGGAACCGTGTAATTCATGCGTTTCTCTATGAAATCATTTCTGTTCGATCGCCTCGTCTAAGTAAAAAAAAAAAAGCGGTACGACGATATATTCAAAAAAATTATCGAATAATTCTTACAGATAAATTCCTAAATAATATAATCTTATTAACCAATAAGCTTCGTTCATAAAGGTTTAACAACCCGATGAAACAGAGTCGTGGAATCTCTGTTGCAGTTTTCATTGTCGATTCCCGCGGGGAATAACGGTCGTTAACGGACGTGGCGCTGCTCAATACGGTCGGCCGACAGTTTTCGGATCGGAGGAAATGTAAAATTAGTTTCCGGTTAACGACGGGAAGTGGCGAAAATGTTTCCTTCCACCGGGCGCCGACTGTCCCAAAACGTATAAGGAAACAATGCCGCCGTAGCGGAAGTAGCGACCTAGGGGTCCTAAGAGGGAAGCCGGATGAACCTCTAAACACCGATTCGGAGAAGCGGGGTCCCCTGGACCCCGCGGTTCTTCCACGGTTCCCTCCCTATCCTTCAGACTCTCCTCGTACCTTTTGTTTGCTTCTAGCTCTGCGCCCGTGTTCCTCTTGAATAGAAAATCAATCCCTGTCCGCTGCTGCCTACCTCTCGCTCCTCCACGGCCAGCTTCGAACGCAGCTCAAAAAATTACCTTGTCTTCCGCGAGCCACACGCTGCTATTATTCCAAACGTTTCGGGGCTTTACGAGCGCTCCTGCTAAACAGGAATCGACGTTTCTTGCGAGGTGTAACGATGGGGCACAATCTTTAGAGGTAAGTTTTGTCCTTTGTTCGCATTAGAAAAGTAATTTCAAATTAGAAAATTAATATTATTATATCGTGATATTATCATTGTATTATTATTATTTTTTCAGAATAATCACGCGAGATTAAAGAAAAACGCTTCAAGAAAAATTGAATAGAAAAATATTTCCTTAATTTATTTTTATCGCAAATGCACATAATCAGCAGTCTACATGCGACACAATAAACTGCGACGGTTCTGAAAATAGAATAAACCGATAACACCAAATTATACATATTTTCACACTATTTTTGTCAGAGAGCCGAAAAGAAGCGTTCTAAAATTCTATTTTTTACCATAGCGGTAAAATAATATCTGCTGCAATTTTAATTCAGAATTATTTTCCGTTTAATCGCGTTTCCTCAATTGACTTTTTTTCGCGTCTATCCTGTTGCAACATTAATACGATAAAATATAGAATTTCGTCGCAAATAGAGTTGAATCAGGAATACGAGATACGTTCTGCGCTCTGTTGACAAAGTCGCTTTTGCAGGGAGTACGCGGCGTTCACGTATCGTTTGTCACGATCTCGATCGTAACAAGGCATCCGCGCGTCATCTTTTTCTCAAGCAAACGTGACACACCGTGCAATACGGCTTTCGGTTCGGGATTACTGTAACGCTCGATGAAATCACTGAGAAAATATATCGGATTGCTGCGTACATTGTTCGCCGGAGTACACTTTCCAGTTTGATTGTTCTCGAACCCCGTGTTCCGCGGTCGCGACTGTACTACGGATTTCAAGCATGCATGACAAACATTCGTAGCCTCGGATACAGAACCGAAAGGACGCTGAAAGAATTTAAAGACGTCGCTACGTTATTTTTAACTCTTTAGAATTATTAAAAGAGACATGACGATATATATAGTAATTATAATAGCGTTATTAATACATCAACGTTTACCATTAATATTATTTACAGTATATGCATAAAATACACTGTATACCGTTTATATTTCCATAAAAATCGTCTCGTTTCGTCGCCTCGTACTCCGGCCGTGCAGCTCGCGGAACGCGAAAGTTGTGTCGCGCCTTATTGGCGAGGAACGGAACTAGGAATGTTATTGTTTCACGAGTGTCCGAGATTACGTTGTACGTGCTGTACGTACCGTACAGGGATTTCGAGTCGCCGATGAATTATGCACGGGAGGAAACGGAGGGTCGTTACGAGGAATTCCGGCCGCGCCGCGCTCGGAACATTTCTTCCAGAAACACGTGTTTCGTCTTTTCTTTTAACACGGACCGCCGACGCGTGATTCCTGTCTCACGTTCCTCCTAAAAAGAGTTACGCGCTCGCCGCCTATCCACGGATCCACGCCGTGGCATTTCGGTAGGGTTCCGACGAGTTCTCACACCGATGCATCTGTCCCACGAAAGCGCGATTGCCGGTTGATCGTTGCCAAGCCGTTCCGTCTCGCGCTACTTAATAATTAAGGGGGGTTCGACAAGTACGCTTTTTGCCATGGTTTCTGTATTTTTTAATTATGGTTGGTGTTTTTGCCGATGGTTTTTATTCTGCTGTATTTTACTGTATTTAGCTACGATTTTATTTCATTAGATTATAGACCCTTGCGCAATAATAAGAAATATTTGATGAACAGCAATTATAAAGTATTCCTCCGAACTATCCGAACTATCTCTGACGTCTTCGCAGATTTTTCCGCCGGCCGTTCATTTTTCCGGACGAACGCAGAAGGTCCGTAGTTCACTTACGGCCAAGCAAAAATAATGACCGCGGCCGTGGCGAAAATAGAAGTTTCGTATTTTTTTCTAAACCGGTCGGAACCGACGTCGATTGTTGCACAACGAGATTTTTCATATCGACTCGACGACCGGCCGGCGATGTTATCATCGAGCAAAGAGAAAGATTGCGGGAACGCTCAATATATCCCGTCGAGAGAATATTGTTTCGCGTAGCATGGAAAATCGCTGGGAGACCCGAAGAAACGCGACGACCTGGCCGAATAAAAAATAAAGTACGTGTACAAAGCAGATAATATTGCGACCATCCTACGCGCCGGGTTCGATCGTCGCGAATACGCCTCGCTCGCGTTTCCTCCCGGTTAGCGGATCCGGGCTTGAGTCACCGTTCGTAATTTTATTCCGCGCAATTATTCGTTTTGCCCCGGAACGCGACCGAACGCCGCGCCGGATAGCGGATTATATTCTTAAAGCGAAGCGGAAGCACGCCCACGTCTGGGAGGCAGAAGGTTTCGTGTTCGTTAAGCTCTCCTCGTGCGTTGTAACGACCCGGGCGGACTGAACGGCGCGCGGGGGAACGCTCTTAATTAGCGGCTAATTAGTAATACGGGTGTGACGATTACACCGTAAACGAGCCGTGCGGCTTCTTCTTCTCTTATCCGCCCGGCCCGCCCGGATGCGGTTCATCGATTCGACTAATAATATTTTCACGGAGCAGATGTGTTTTCCATCCGGTCCGGCGGAAGTGCTCCCGGGATCGGCAGCCTCTCCTGAATGAGCAACGGCGCCGCGCGGCCCGGCTAATCGGGTTTTATGTATCGCGGCGAATTTAGATTTCCTCCGTCGGCCAGGCGAACGGAACCGGGGCTCATGATCAATGCAGCCAGACAATGGCTATTTTCCAACGGTGTAATAAAACTTGTCGAGCAAGTCTGGTACAGGAATTATATTCGTTTCGCGCGCGCGCGCGCGCTCAACTAACGTTTTCCTTTGTCAATTATTAAAGCGACCTGGTTCCGTCGCTTTTCCACCTTAAACGGATGTACCAGTTCGGCTGTTGAAGATGAAGAATCGTAAACTACCTCTCTGTGACTACTTAAATATTAACCATTTACACTCTGTACGGTTTTAACCCTTTGGCCTGCGATATCGTATCGGACTCGCGTCTTTCCATTTACCATTAATATTTGAACATCGAAAAATCTCAAATAAAAATCATGGACAACGTAAAAAGAATCCCAGTTGTACAGTAATATTATTTAACAACCAAAACGCATTTGTCGTACGACTCCCACCATATCGATTACAACAGTTACGCTCCCTGTTTCGCACAACGTGCTGCTATAAAATGTGTTTCTCGCGTTCGATGTTCTTGCGCGAAATATTTATGCCGTTCTTTGCTCGTCGATATCGTTGACAAACGCGTGGCGTCCGGGGCCGCGGACAATGGACAATTTGGAGCGAAAAAAATCGCGTGGCCAAAGAACAGGAGCGAGAATGAAAATAAACGGTCGTCGCGCTATGTCGGCGAGAGAGAGCGAGAGAGAGACGGGTACTATCCGTCGGATAGAACAACGGCTGACGAAAGAGGAAGGAAGGAAGCGACTGACGGAGGGTGGCGGAGAGCGCTGAGGGTAGAGAGAGAACGAGAGAGAGTGATATATAGAGAGAGAACGATAGAGGGAGAAACCAATAGAGAGAAAGAGAGAGAGAGAGTGAGGGCTAGGGAGGCAGAGCGAGGGAAACGGAGAGAGACGGCCGGGTTGCTCGATAAAGAGAAACGACAGCCCTGCGCATACGCATTGCGAATATCCGAGGTATCTTCAATGGGCTGGTTGCCCATTCGCATCCGCTGTAGGGGTAGAGGCTCTTTCATTGAGCGGCTCCGTTACTTCCGCTTTCCGTTCATGCGTCACCTTCTCCGTCTTTTTCTCCCCCTCCCCCTCTCCCCCTCCGTCGGTTCCACTCCTTTGCAACTTTTTCGCTTCTGTTTTCCATCGATATTTGCGTATCGCCGGGGCTCCGTGCAGTTTGCTGGAGAGAAAAATAAAAAAAAAGTCGGGAGTCTCGGAGGCGAGCAGAAATTTCACAGTCGACGGAACATCGATCGACGTAGGGGAGTGTCGCCGATATGGTACCGCTTTAGAAATTTTGGGTCCTTGACGGGAAAGGTGTGCCTCCGCGAACGGGTATTCTCGTACGCTTTGCTCTTTTATATTTGGCCGGGACGTCTCCGGGGAAAATATTTTAACCGAAGTTCACTTTGTACAGTCGAAGCCATTTTAACTGTAAATTGTAAAATAATTTTTCTAACTTGCAGTAGACATTTTACTGGAGTTTTATACATGTGAAATTGAGTCCTGTGAATCGTACCAACAGTTTCACTTTGGACAATTTTTTCAATCTACACTTTGTTAGTCATAATTATTATTTTGGAACTTCAAAATATTCTGTATATTTAAACACGATTTAAACATGTTTCTATCAATTTCAGGACAATATTTTTTGAACCATCTTGCCTGGTACATCATTTTTAGTTAAAGGTATTATTATAACGTCCTTACATATTTGCCTTCCGAATCAAACAATTCTCATAACAAATAAATAAAAATTATGTTAATCTTCAAACCGGTTATCTTTTTCTCCAGGAGGACAGAATTTTTATCAAGGACGTGGAAAGACGTGTTCGCGGTACTCCCATGCTCTCACGTCCGATATTTCCACGAACATGATACCTCAGCGACTGTGACGGCTCCGTTGAATTGTTCAACAAACATCCCAGCCCGATCTCCATAGTCAGCAGGAACGAATCGAGACCGCCGGTCGTTTTCGTTTCGCGTTGACACGAAGTCGCAACGGGGCCCGTCTCTCTTTCATTCGTCGTCGCGACGTTACGGTCGCTCCTGACGACGTCGTCGACGGTGCACGACGGGCGGCGTCGCGACCGAAGTTGAGCGAGGGAGAGAGAGAAGCCGAGGCTAACGACGATGGGAAAGCGGAGGAAATTTTATTGGCAAAGATGAGGACGAGGGAGTAAGAGAGAGAGAGAGAGAGAGGGAGGACCGTCCGCGACCTCGACGTTTATTTCTCACCGCCGGAAATTTATCGTCGCCCTTTTATTTCTCCGCCTCTGCTCTGGAACGTTCTCTTGCCCCTAGCAACAGCCCTGCTTAGTAATTACAAACCCGAGGTGGAACGAATGCCGGGAAAGGGACGGGTGAACGAGGGAGGCCGCGCGCGCGTTCGCGGTGCCTCTCTTTCATTCGCGCCATTCGAAAAGTCCTCGTCGCAACATCGATATCGACTTGGTAACGTCTGTTTGCGCTGACCTTCCGCCGCCTGTCCCTTTTCGGCAACCTGCGCATTTTCCGAACATGGCGCGTCTCTCCGTAAAACGTTACGGCTGCAACGCCGACAAATATTCAGTTTTATATTTTAATTAGTCGGCGATGATATGAATCGATCTGCCGAGGAATTTTAGGTGCCTTAAAATGGATAAGAAAGATTAATAAATAAAATTAGAAGTTCAAATTAGATAAATCAGTTAGCGAAGTTAGTAAAGTAGAATTAATGGTGAATAAATTATGAGCGTGCTACGTTTCCCTGAAAAAGATTGATCATCGTATTGGCTATATTATATCGGGCTTTACGTTGTCGCAGCGTTTCCTCTCAATCAATTTTCACTAGCCGCGTCAGCCTATAGAACATTCATAAAGACTAATGGAGACCGAATGCTTCGACATTTAAATAACGTTATCGGGAATCGCATGAATCTTTTTTTTTCGGTCGTTCCGCGGCAAAAAGGTAAGCGCGGGTATTAACGCGCGCGGAATAATCGCGCGGACAGGTCGGGGGAGAAAAAATATAGGAACGGTTGAAGCGAGAGATCTTGACCTATGCGGGATGGTAATCAATCTCCCAAATTAGCGTTTTTCGAGCTCCCAATGAAATACCGCAGCGAATAGGGGCGGCGCGAAGGGAAATGTGAACTGAAATCGCTGGGGTTGACCTAGTTCGCGAGTGATGACGTCGACTGGTCCATTCACCCTTGCGTTTCTTTCAGATACAACGCGCCAACTCCTGTTACCAACGAGAGTTCGATAATGGCCGCGCCGCGTTTTATCAATCGCGCCGATTTCATCCCCCTTATAAAACTCGAGGAACGCGCGAGGCTTAATTGTAACAATTTTTGGAACCACCGTGGCTGACATTTATTTTATTAGTCCGTGTACAGTGGCTGTTAAAAGTATTCCCACGCTTCGCAGCATAAAAAACATTTTTAAAAAGTTCTGAGAAATATTGTTGAAATATTTGAAAGACTGGGTCACTGGATATTGTGTAAAAACAATTTCATAAAATTGCTAAATTGCTAAATTATTTCACAAAAATTCGAATCAGAGAAAAGCTTTCGTTTCCAGCTGTACGATTATCAAGGGAAAATAAAAAATACAAATACCGTTCGACCATGTTAGTTTCAACATTTTCTCGCATTTGAACAATTTGCTGGGTGACATAAATCCATAAATATCCGCAGTCTACATATTGCTGTCGGTCGGCTTTAGTTTTCGTGATATTCGATAAAAAAAAAAAAAAAAAAACTGTTAGAAACACTCCGCTGAACTGCGACTTTTTCCGATAACCAAACTCACCCTTTAGGCCAGAACCACCCCTCTCCGTGAAGAACGAGTTCTGTCATAGTTTCGAACAACTTCGGTTGAATTTATAAAAAGCTGTGCCGCATCGAGCAATTTGCACACCTGCACGCCTCTTTTGTTCGCACGTATAATTTCTTCTATAGTTACCGGGGGACTGTATATTAACTTATCAGTGTTTCGCAGGCAACACGTAATCTTGTCATGTGTGCTTTTGGAAATCATTGCTAGATGGCTCTATGCGTTGGAGTGTGTACAGTGATCTACACTGAGGCCATAAGACATCTTCATAAGATCAACTTCAATATACAATACCATATATTCAATGATTATATTTTAAAATAAATAATCTTCTTTTCCAGTGAATCATTGTGAAAATAAGAATATTATTTCAACAAATCTATGACGATGTAGTTGTAGAGATATAATTACAGTAATATAATTTATAGTTGAAATAATACAATTCCTGGTAATATTAATATAATTTAGTTCAACATTTGACTGCAACAATTTCGTGACAATACTAAAGTCAATTTAAATTTAGATCGACGTTAATTTTCGAAATTGAATAATTTTGAATTAGTCACCGTTGCCGACGCAAAATTAAACGCGAAATTTGAAATGTTTATTGTCGTCAAACTCGATTCATTTACGAGGGCAAAATTCAGTATAATACAGAGAGAAAGAGAGAGAGAGAGAGGGAGAGACTACGGTGACCTATTTAGAGGACAGCACTGTCGGCAGATTCATTCATGCCGGGATCCTTTTGTGAAGGATGCGCTTTCAAGCGATCCGCGCGACAGTAAATCCCGTAATGAAATATCGTGTGTACACGATTCTAAACGAGATCAGATCCATTATGTAGTCGAAGTTTCAGTCTCTTGCGTCAAGCGATTGCGAATTTCACCGGCGGATTGTGCCCGGCTTCCTAATTGAAAGGAAGGAAAGTTAACGATATTCTATGCAAATGCGGTGGAGCCTCGATTATCCGCTCCTTCAACATCGGGACACTCCATTGTCCAGATACGCGTTTCGTATGCAATCGGCTCCAATCTAAGGCGACCTATATGCAAAACCATTTGTTTTGTATAAATCGATAAAAATGGAATCCGGCGCTGCAGCCGAGAGCGACTCGGCGGAGGAAATTAATCGTCGAATATTCAGTCGATTGTTTTTCCGACGATTAATTTATCTTAATCAACGATCGACGATTAAATTGATTAATTCGTTATATCGTGCGCCGATATTTCGACGTCCGGTTACTTTTTATTAGATTAGTGTAATCTATTTAGATTAGTTAAAACATTCGCCGATATTTCGACGTTCAATTTTTCTCAATCAACGATTAATTTGACTAATTCGGTAAATTGTTCGTCGATTTTGAAACATTTCTTCGACCGATTACACGGTTCGCCAATTTTTAGGACGATTAATATTTTATATCGTAGGTACATTAATCAATGAAATTAGATATTTTAATCGTTTTGTATTGAGCTATGTATACCTCCGTGTGTAGCTTTTATAGGCTGTAGCAAGAAACCGTCGCCGGCGAACGGCGTGGAACGCCGGGTCCTCGGGTTTACGAGACCCGCGTCGGTATTTTCGAAAATTCGATTCCCCGTAAACGCTTGATTACGTTTTGCGCGGGCACCCGTGACAAGGCAGCCCCGGCTTTGACGGAGGACCGTCACAACGACGGGCGCAAGAGGGACACGGAAATTCTATGGCGACCCAGTTCGCGAATAGTGACGTCGATGAGACCATTCAACTAGCAGTTTACCCAGGAACACCGTGCAGCCGCGGCGCGCCGCGACGCGACGAAACTGGGTCATCCTCGTATAATGCATCCCTTTCAGCATCCTTGGATGCCGTAAAAATAGAGTCTCGGCTGGCTAAACACGATCTCCTTGATAAAAACACCCGTATTCCTACGAATCAGTTCCCATTTACTCTTCGCGCCTCTCCGTCGACGTGTTTACCGTCTATCGTCGCCTCGACGCGCAATCAGGGATGAACGATTCTTGCGAGACGAGAAATCGATTCACGAATCGATCCCGAGTCGCGGCGACGAAGATCGAGTCGATAGAAGATCAAACATTGAAAATCGGTCAGTAGAAAATTGGAGATCGGTCGCTAGAAAATCGAGCGTCGAAAAATCGGTCGCTAGAAAATTGATCCTTTGAAAATTAAATTGAAAATGCTCGTGTTAAGTCTTCGAAAGTTTATGGTCAAACAGTGATCGCTGAGATCGTCGTCCAATCAATAGAGATGCTAAAATTAGTCGTTCCTATGGAAAATAAACTTTTACTATTTAGCAACGTGTTCCGAGCGAATGGATAATACGACCCTTATTCGAAGTTCTCGTTTAACACTCGAACGGAGAACCTTTTCGACAAAAATATAACAGTGTAGCCTTGCGAACGAATTTCATTTTCGTTGGTCAATTGTTTAAGAAGTAAAATTGTGAAATAATTTAATTAGGATATCTTATTTCAATCGCAAGATCCTTGGTAGCACAAGTCTTCCTTAGAATCGCGAAGATATCCGCGTTTTATAACGAGCCGCGGTTACTTATGTAGATACAAATCTTTATGCACTGATTGAGAGAATCCGAAATCAAAGAGATGATACGCTCTATTAAGGACCCTTATTAGACTGCGAAGAGAATAATGATCTCTTCGTCCTGTAATAACAGCCCCTGTTCGAGAGTAGATTCTTCGAAACTTGGTCCTCGCGTGGCAAAATAATCCAAATAAAAATTTCCGGATTCCAAGTATATTCGACAGTGGATCGTCGACAAATATAAAGTTAATTATGCTCGACGATTTTAATAATTAATTTCACAATTTTTCATGGCACCTCGGATTCGATGGCACTCGTTACCCGGCGTTTCGCGAACCCCGGAATTTCCGTGAACGGGTTCACCGCGCGCGGCGCGCACAAATTACGAAGAAGGAAGTAAATAATTGTGGCGTGGAGACGTGTTTCTATCGTCGTGAAAGTAACGCGGGGCCGTCCCCCATTCATGGAGTTTCATCATTCTCATTAGAAGTTCGCGTAACATGGTAACGGTGTATCCATAATTTTCAAGACTGCCGCCTGCATCTTTCCGCGCGTAATTCTCCCGTTGAGAAACGTGGAAATTTTCCACGCTCCATTTCACAACGCCCCCCCCAAACGGCCGCAAAACGCGAGCGTGCATCAGCGCCGAAAGTCCTCCTCGATTGGGTGATATAACTTATGTTCGCGTCTCGCGGCGTCGTGACCCGTGCAACTAAACCGCACAGATTACCGTTATTAAGCAAATAACCTTTGGCGATTGCGCAAGTCGTTTTTTTCCGACGAATCAATTTCGTCATTACGGTCTCGCGATACGCTTTATCTTTCCGGCCGATAATCATCGCGCGTAAACTCGCGTACGTGTTCTCGTTCGCCAATTCGATTTCAACCCTTTACGCGGCACGAAACCCGTTCGCTTGGTTCCCGCGCGCGACGCTGCCGCTGTTTGTTATAAATACGCGACGGGCTTTGGAGAACTATCGATACCATTTTACAGAATTTATTTTCAAAACGAGGGGTTCTTGGATTTTTTAAAATATGCAACGAGATTAAAAGAAATTAACCCTTGCGATCGTGTGTCTACCCTCAGCCACCGAAACTATTTATTTATATATTCTACCTTCTTAATTTTTACGTAAAATTAAAGCGTATGGTGTTACATATATCCAAGCTCTATAAAATAATTAATAGCTCCTCCAAAGTTTGTCAAAGACTATACATCGCTGTACCATTTATAGTTCCCATCATTTTTCATTGGATCGTTTCATTTGATTGCGAAAGAATTTGTAATAACGTTTGATTAATTGAGCCTAACGGCTCGGGAGCCACATAGAACCGTCACGCGAATGACTAAATGAGAAAGTATTGCTATTCTCATACCAAATGATGATTCAGGTCCACCAGGAGATCAACGGCCTGTGACACGCCACATCGCGATGCAAGGTTACGGCGCAACGGTGAACCAATCTTTCAAATGTCTGTCCCGCCAGCAAGGTGAATCACAAGACTTCCAGCATCTATTATCGACGATACGGTTCGGGTTAACGTCGGATGACCTTGCGAGCCCCACGGGGTCATTCAACTCCTTCACGGCTATCGCCTGACAGATTAAAAGACCCATCCGCCCCGTTCGTCATTTACATATGTATGACACGGAACGGTTCACGGGTGTGCGCGCGCGCGCGCGCGCTGAGCAACTTTTTCGACGCCGATTTACCAATTAGCGCATTCCGATCCGTTATTAATTTTACAAAGGTTTCTCCGGCGATGCTTTTAACACCGGTTCCTCGACCCCGGATTTCGTGAGAATCCGTCGTTCTTCCATCGATCGAGACCGCTTCGATCGAACCGCGGTTCTGATCGAGAGTGGATTCGATAAAAAAATACTACCCGGCTTTCTGTATTAATAGCGACGGCGGATTAAAAATAATGCGCGAGTTCTATTGGTTGGTTTAATTACGGGATAGGCGGTAGATGAATTTATGATCCGGCGAGTTCTAATCGGCGCGGCCGCGAATCGACCCTGCGGTAGGTACGGTGCCCACTTTCTGACGTCATTATAATCGTCACGGATTAATATTGAACTGGTGACCCGGTACGACGTTTTAAAAATGGAAAGATTTCGTCCGAATAGACCGGTCCTCGTGCAAAATAAATATCGTCTGCAATTTCGTCGACCTATATCTTAATATACCTGTACGCTGCATAAATTCATGTATTTTATTTTGAACAAACCTATTTCGTTTTATTCTACTTTATTTAACTCCGTTTCCTCAGTTTATCCGTTTTATTTATGTATAATATAAGGAGATATCGATAAAGTTAACTTGTTACATATATTCACAAAATAATTAAGTACGTCGTGAGACAATTAAAAAAGTAATACATGCAAATACATTCTGTTTTTCAGTTAGAGATATGCTTATCCTAGTCCGAACATAGTCCGGTGCTTCGCAATTTTTTAAATGTTTCAAAAAGGCGCATCCGGCGCGACAAAGTTGTACGTTAAATTAAACCATAGCGCTTCGAATTCAAATAAAAAAAATTCGACGCGAACTTTCCGAACGAGTTTCGGTCCTTCCGGCGGCTCGCCCGGAACGAAGTTTTAATAAAACAGTCGCGCGCCGACTGGTTTTTTTTATTGAATAATTGCATAAGCCGCGAGGTTTCGGACGGAAACGCGGGCAAGTTTTAATGCGATCAAAGTTTCCAATCCCGGGCAACGGGGAACTTTTTCCTCTCCGGGACGTTCGACCGAAACGCGGAAAACTTGGAAATTAGGGAAAAATATCCGCGGACGATATGCGGCGTGGCGTCGTCGCCCGGCGGCGGCTCCTCCGACGGTTTAAGGGAGCAGGGCACGAACGAATGTTTGGCTTCTATTCTTAGGGACCCTCGTCCTTCGGACCCCTTTTTTCCGCAGGAAGAAGGAAAGAGGTCGCGCATTTCCGGCTTAACGGAGGAGATCCTCAAAGGACGAACCGTTCCCCTTTCACAAATCACAGTATGTCACTCGTCAACACCTGTGACTCGTGCACGCCATTTTTATCAACCCTACAGCTAAATGAAATATTAGTAATCGAAATATTATTTATTATTAACAAAAGTATGATGTACGAAAATTTAGGATTCGAAATCTTTTAGTATTTATTTATACGTTTACAGATAATTGGAAAATATAGTAAGGTCGCTGGCAACCCCACGTAGTTACTTTGTTCTAGGGTTAAAATTAATATAATTCGCACCATAGTATACGATGTGGAATATATATGATCAATGGTATACCAGGTAGACTAGGAATTATTATGCAAAATAAAAACGTGTCTTGAATATCATAATTAAATAACTAAATTTTGCTAGTGGAATCACTGTCTTGTGTTCCATCAATTGATTTATACTATAGACACACAACATTGTGTTTGTCAGAATGATTCGCGTGTACGGCATTGTCGCCAAACATTTCTCCGTGCAATCTACCGATATCGTCGCCGAGACCCTGAACATAGTTGTAGCGCAGCGCCCGCGCACGTAATATGTGGGTGAACAAAGGAGACTCGGCTTGAATGAATCAGAAGAAGAGTCGAACGGTGGAGTCGCCGCGTCATATCCGGATGCGCAGCCGACACCTGCCTCCTCCTCAATGATTAATTCGTAGCTAAAGCCCACGTCTTCCTGCGCCTCTCTTCCTTTTCGCTTCCGTCTGTGCCCGACATCTGGCTACGCGCGCGATTTTTCTATTCATCCTTTCTACGCGCCGGTCCAGCCTCCTCGCAACTCGCGCGCGCGTGTGCTCGCGCCGTTTACGTGTGTGTGTCACAGTCTGTGATGCCCCAGGATCAAGCCGCCGCTATCTATTCTTATCGCGTGCGAGACCCCGCTCGACTGAAAAACAATTACATAAGTTTTTTACGCGAACTTGAAACACATCTACCAAACACGAGCAGTTCTCCGTCGTAAATAAAGCTGCACGGGGCTATTTATAAACGTTTCCCGTTATATAAAAATGTCTAATAAAAGCGGCGGCGACGGGGTATCGGCGTCGATCGATACCGAGATCCTTTCCAGCGCCAGCCGCGATCGTTCTCTCTCTCTTCCGCGAAACCTTTCGAAACCCATCGCTCCGTCGAGAGATCATTTTTATTGCTCCGGCGATCCGTTCGAGGATCCACGGGGAGAGCAGGGCTTCCGCAGGATCTGTGGAAAAGTTTTACCATCGTTTCGATGCTGGAACGATGTATCTTCCTGACCGATCACTATGACGCCATTTCCGTAGAAACGAGTACATTGTTCTGTGCAAATATATCACAGATATTATTCACAAAAAGCGCACATTGTTCTGTATATAAATGTCGATAAATATCGACTGATCTGCAAATTAATTATTCGTTGATAAGTAATTACAGATAGAATAATGCACCGTTCTTGTTATACTTCGTTCGAGCAGAATAAATTATAGAAAAATAATCGAACGTTATCAGCGTCTCGCTGAAACTTTAAAATACACTCTCTAATTATAACTCTTGAAATATACCACGCTAGAATCTATTTTACGAAAGCGACACATTTTAGCATATTCGGCGTCGATCGTTAACTCCCTGCTCCCGATTAATAACCTAATCGCGCGTTTTAAATTATTCTATCGCGTTCAAAAATAATTTCCCTGCAGATTAAAAAAATTGTCCAAAGTGAAACTGTTGGTACGTGTCAGAATTAATTCCACGTGCAGTAAATGCGCTTGGTCGCGTCAAATAGAGATATTATAATCCAGAAATTTTTTCTAAAATTTAGAAGTGAAAGTTAAAATGGCTTCGAGTGCAAGGGGTTGGAATATTAACAATTTCTTTTCAAATTATTTCGTAGATAATCGTATCAGCACAATCGCTCGCACATGTGTCCGTTCGTACGTCACGCAGGTGATCCAATCTTCGGTCTCGGGGATCCGCGGCCGCGACAGGTAGGATAGGTACACACGGTCTAAGGGAGGTTGCATGAATCGGCCGTGTCGGGGAAGGGGTTGGTGCGCGTTTTGCCGCCCCCCCCTCCCCCCTCCGCCGAGCACACAGTATCGTTTCCACGATCCGATCGCGGAGTGGGGGCTGGTGTTGGCCTGCTGACCCAGTTTATCCCCGGGGGTTGAATGAACGGCACTGAACGCAATGACGTCATTCCCGACCTCATTTCCGGTTCCCCGGTACAGCCAGCTATCCCGGCTCTCCGTCCCGTTGACCCGAAATTTCTCGTGAATCGAAGGACGCTCGTTCATCCCCCGGAGCAGCCATTCTAGCAAGCCATGAATGAATTTTCCGCATACACGCCGCAACGCGACGAAAAAACACGACGTTCCCCATTGGAAGAAGCCTGGTCCCGTGATCACCTGCCCCGCGCACCCGTGCGCCCTTTTACGCGGAACCACCGCCGGTCAGGTATACTTTTGTTTGGGCCGAACAATAGCGATCCGAGCCGGTAATTAGCGATCGGCCCGCGCCGCAGCGAGAGGATCTCGTTGAGACGCGCGGGGGATGAATCGAGCTCGGCCGGGGATCATCCTCTCTATTATTGGCCGCGATTTAACAACGTTCCCGACGAGCACGCGGCCTTCTCGCTCCGGCCAGATAGTAATCCTTAAATTGATACCGAGGGCAGAGTTCACAGTGTACTCGACGTTTACTAATGACGTTGTTTTCGATGATCTAATTCGGCCTTTTTTTCGGAAAGGACGTATCTGAACTGACGCACGTAACACTTGTGACGAATGAGGCAACTGTGTCAATATTTCTTGTCTCGTGACCACTGTGTTATTGCTACATTTTCGGACGCGAAACATTGGACGCTTCGGGGATGAATTTTTACAGCAGCCACAAATCCGTTCAACCTTTTCTCTTTTAATTTCCATTCATTTCATTGATGCGATTACAGTTTCGATCGATCGCTTTCAGACCCGGGAAGGGTCGATACGAATAAAATCGAATTCAGCGACCTCGACCGTCCGACGTTTTTCTATGGTTAAACATCAACGTTTATATTTACCGTTTTACCACTTGCTGTCGACACAATTGAATAATATCTTTGCACATGACCGCGCGCGCGTATTAAAGCTTTGTTATATCACGTTCCGTTTGAACGACCCCTATACCCGGTGTCGGGAAAATTAAAAAAATGAATGCTCTTGCCGATCTCGTTTGAAAAATCGCAGCTCGCAGTTTTCTTTCTCGCGGCGGACAATGCGTCGAGCCGCGCCAGGTATCGCGCGCAGAATTTAGGGGTGACCGGGAAACAGGTAGAATTACAAGCCAACCCCCTGGGCGCGGTTTGAAAAGCCGAGTTGTTTGTCACGGGTATCGGTTGCAGCTCGCACCTCGCGGATTCGCCACGGTTCATCCGATCTCGTAAATTTTCAGGGGGGGGAGACCGTTTCCGAAAATCCGTTTTTCCGAGAAACGGACGGAGAGGGAACCGTGACGGACAACCGTCGGGGTCCGATGGACCGAGAAAGGCAGCTTCCTTTTTTTCTCTCTTCGCGTTTGCATGCCGGTGATTTGTGGACGGCCGCTGGGTATACCTGGGACGGACACCCGAACCACTTCGGAGGATAGAAGATGGTCCAGCAGGTATGCCGGGACACGATTCATGGTGTAAGTTTCACTGGACAATCGGCTTCGTTAACGGCCGAAGCCTCAGAAAGGCCGTCACCGAGACTGACACCCTCAATGGAACCACCTTAGTCAGGGTTACGCTCATCTTCTCGAGCCCGCGGTCAAACTTTCTTCCAAATCGTCGCAAATTTAACGCGGTAATGGAAGCCAGAATTTCAGCCGGTCGTCTGAAAACGTTATATAACGTTTAAAATAATTTATTTAATTTCTCGACGGTGATTTGCGATCACTGAATATTTACGCGAAATAAAAATTATTTGCGTCAAGTTTGCGATGCAGTGGTATGATAAAGCATACTCTAACAATTTTAATAGATAAATTATTATACCTATATTAAATTTATAATTCCATAAAATAATTTCAGCAATAATTTTGAAACTAATAGTAGCCAATGTCGAACGTATGCGCACATAATTCGCCGAGCAATTCATCTCTCGCTCGGCTCTCGTTAACAGACATTTTTCAATATTTTTCGCTCGCCAATGTTCGACTCGCCTCTACGAGAGGATCCGTTCCGCGACGACTGTAAATCTTTCGCCGGAAAGTGATCCTCGAGGACAAAGGGCATCCCATTACAATGCAAACCTTCTATCGGGGCAGGGCGTCACTTTGAAAGTGAGACCCTTCAGAATGATGAGTTCCGACGGCTACGCGCCTTTCCTCTCCGAATCCATTTCTCACTTGGAACGTTTTTTTTTTCCCCGAACCGGAGAGGAATTATGGTCAACGGGTATGAATAGGAAAGTATCTTTCAGTCTGCTCAACGTTAACAAATAATGGATAACGCGACGGTACCTTCCGCGTTCCCGCGACTCGATTCACCGTTACGTCGTCGTTTAATCGATTCGATTCGAAGGCGTTTCTCTGATCTTTAATCTCAACGGTGGACTAAAATAATGGGGCGCTTAAAATCGCTGCGACATTCGACGGGTTTTCATTGACAGCGTAGTCGAAAACCGTTTAAATAAAAGCGTAACACAAGCGGTGGATCTACAGGTGTAAAAAGAATTCGTGGAAGCGTTATCTTCTCATAAATAGAGAGACCTTTGACCTGCGAATTGTACGTGAGAATGTCGGAAATAATTGTAGCACTGTTCATTGAACAATTTTGTACAAGTCTCCTTCCAACTGAAGTTTCTACTTCCAAGAACTTCTCATTATCTGTTCTTATCAGCCGGTATAATGTTTGAACGCATTTCGAAATCGTTCAACCGTTCATTTTTCATTGCGGAACCCACACAACATTAACGTAGCTTTAGATCTCTATGTAACAAATAAACCAACACGTTGAAGAACGAGACCGACACGTTTCAATTCATAAATTACAAAGATTTTTATCAAAAGTACGAGAGCACTTTTATTCGAATAAAAATTATATAAATAAATAGATAATCTATGTAAACAATGATAAATTTATTTGTAAACTTCTTCCTTTACTTTTCCGATGAAAATGGCAGTGAATAATGGCGCGTCGTTTGATTTCTAAGTTCTTTTATTTAAAAACGAAAACGAGTAAAATAATTTCGACGAGTCCGGTGTCGCGTCGGTCAAAAAGAAACGTTAATTAAGCCCGATGTGTGGTAACCAACCACCGGCAACGCCATCTCTCACATCGAAAACAATGTTTTTGTGTGAAATCCGGTTTCACGGACGCCGATTATATGTTTGCTCCCCGATCTTGGCTCTCCGACGGTGCGCGCGCGAAGCATTCGGCGCGATTAGTGTCGGCACACGGCCCCAATAAGTATGTATTTAAATGTCGTAACGGGGATATAAATGTTAGACACAGTCGCCCGTGAGCGTTAGTTGATCTGTTTACTGTCGGACCGCGCGAGACACACACGATGGAGTATTTGAGCTTGGATGTGGCGACCAAGACGCTCTCGTTGAAGAGTGCCGAGGTTCCGAAACCAAAACCGAATGAAGTTTGTGTTAGAGTAGCGTTCGCCGGCGTCTGCGGGACCGATCTCCACATTATCGAAGTGCGTCAAGTATAAAACAACGATTCTTAATCAACGACCTAATCACGGCATACCTTCGAATCATTCGCGTTCGCTTCGACAGATTCAAAATGCATGCTTGCTCGAGCAAATACACAATTTCTTTCAAAGTAAAATCAAACGTCGCGTCGTTCCATTCCAACAGATTTCGTGATGCATGCTTATTCAAAGGAATCAATGATTCTTTGAAAAAGAAAAAGAAAGAAATGTACGCTCATTCCGAGAAATTTGAATGCATGTTTATTCATACGTATGTAAATGAATCGGTTTGCCTTCTTTCTTCGATTTAAATAAATGTTTATTCCACGGAATTCAAATATATATATACGCTTATTCGAAGAATGAAAGTTTATTCGACTAGATCGAACGAATTTTTATTTCATCGGGGAATCATTTTATTATAACAAATCACGATCATGGATGTTATTCATCTCACAATTCTTTTAATATTTCTACATTGTGTATGAAATTGTTTTATAATCCATTGATTTACATTCTGTCGAGTACGCGTATATTTGTATTGATAAGGTGTATCATATGCATATAAGGTATATGCTCGAACGTAAGAGTAGAAAATTTTGTTTATCGAAGCAGGGGCTCGCCTGAAACGTAACACGGGTGCCTCCGATAAATCTTGTTGATTGGTTCGCCGGTTGGTTTGCGCTACAGGCGACAAAGATTCATTGTGAACACGGCGCCGCTATAATTCTATCCGCTTTTAACTAGTCGGTACATAGCTTTCCAGGCAAGAATTATTCGCGCCGTGTGTGTACACAAATTATTCTTGTCGGTCGCGTTCGATATGTATATATCGATCAGGCAGAAGCGGCAAGAATTGCTTTGGGTACCCACGGAGTTGCGATGATTTATTCTGTATATATACAACAGTGTTGCGAGGATGCTCGACATTTTTTGCCGACCGACACGTTGGTAATCTACGCGTGAGAATTATTGGAGGACCGTGCATGTTCTCGCCGCTCGTTTAAATAATTCATGCACCGATCAGACCACTTACAGTTAGGTAATAAACGATTTGATTTATTCGATCATTCTTTGGAGATACTGCTGGTTTAGCCGATCAATATATCGATCGTGGAAGCCAGATTTATCGTACACACATTGTTGGAATAATATTTATCGCTTTCAACTAGATTGTGTGCAGGATTTATAGAGCTGTGACCGGTTTCACGGTTCAATTAATGATTTTTATAAATTTTCAGATTTCAGAGATTTTCAAGCAAGTGTTTTAATATTCGAATAGTTATTTTCTTCAATTGTGAAGGTTGTATGAAGGTTACATGAACAATATCTCGGCAAAAGTGTTTATTATTTTTTTAACAGTATCTAAGAATTCTTCAAATTCGAAATTTCATTTTTGAGTAACAATAGTGCACTTCTATCTTAATATTTTTAATTCTATTTTATTCCTATTCCATTTCTATTACAAAATTTAATTTTCCATGTTCTTAATACTTTTTCTACTTTTTAATAATTAACAGTTTCTTTAAAATCAGATTTCATTTATCAAATAAAAATTGTAAACGATGCAGTAGCTCTGTAATTCAGTACAGAGTTGCGTCGAGACATCATATAGCCTGTGCACATAAATTACGTAATTCACACACAGCTCAGATCATATATTCTTCAGCATCGAACGACAAGAACGATTAGCGTATCGGTTAAAGAATTAGTATTTCCTGTTGGCCTATATTTCGATCGGATATCTCAAAAAGAATTCAGGGATCAAATGATTTGTACTACTTCGGGCCATATGTTGGCCAGCTGTTGGCGATAAGAATTGAGGGAAGTACCGGCTCCCACTGCTTAGGAAGCATTCATTGTCAAATAAAGCGATAACTGATACACATACACATACACGCTGGCAAATAGAAAGCAAATCGAAATTCTTCCTTCCTCTGCATTGGTTTTCACAACGAGAAAAGAAAGTTCAACCGAGTCCCGTCGTACATGTAAAAATAATTTCCAAACGTTTCATTTTGAAACGAATTCAAAGACCACTTTCGTAGCCATTCCGCTGCGAAATCAGACTCGTCGCGTACCTTGTTTTCTCGACAGTATCGCGGGGCAATTGTGACAGATTTAATGCCCTGATTTCCAGTTTGCTCGAGCACGCGACAGTTTTCCCTCGTTGAATTTGCATATTGAAAATTTTCGTCGGAACCGAAACGCGCAGCGGCGGTGGCGGCGGCACGAATAATTCTTCCGGTTAAAATTCCCTCGCGGAGGAAATTTTCGTTATCCGGTCGTTACGTGACTTTTAATCGGCGTGCACCGATTATACCGTGGTTTCGTGTCCGCGCGACGAGGGAACGTCGCGTAATTTCTTAACACTATAAAAGTGTCCTCGGAGATAGAGATTGCGGCCGAGCGAAACAACGTTTCGCGTTTGATAAATATTCGCCGAACACGGCATCCAGTTTATTGATCGGGCCGATGCTGCCGGTGCGTGCGGTCCGGTTAAACTAATTAGAATTGTTGTTACGACCCGGGGAAAGGGACTCTTAATCGTTCTCGAGAAAACGGTTTTTTCTTTGCAACGAGATCGTGTTCTTTTGATGACGCGTGTTCTTTTCTTTTCCAGGGATCGTTTCCGTGCAAGTCCGAAGGTTCGTTGACGCTCGGTCATGAATTTTCGGGCGTGATCCAGTCGGTCGGGTCGGAGGTCAAAGCATTCAAGGTCGGCCAAAAAGTGGTGGTCGACCCGAACAACGGTTGCAACAAGTGCGACAATTGTCACAAAGGGACTTACCAATTCTGCAGCACCGGCGGCTTGAACAGCACCATAGGCATTTACAAAGATGGCGGCTGGTCCACCCACGCCGTCGTACCCGACACACAGGTGAGCTCGAATTATTTCCAGGCTCCAGAACTGACTTAACCATTTCTTTCTCGAAATAAAACAGAAATAAATATAAAACAGATATTATTAAAATGATAGTATTAAATACATAAAAATTACTAAAATGTATTCGGCACATTCAAATAATTAAGACATATTAAATATTCCTGTCCATAAACTGAGGAATGAAATGTCACGGTATTATTGCGTTGCGTCATAGGATTAATTTAATACATCGCAGCGATCGGATTAATAAGAGACGATAACATCGGTTTCATCGATTAAATAGATATCATTGGGTTCGGCAACCATATAGAATATATTATCGGTCGTCGTTCGAAAAATCATGCAGATATAATATTTATAAATACGCGCAGAGTGACGTTATTATGTAAGAGATAATAGTTATCGAAACTATTACACTCCGTGGAAATTTTATTTGGTCTGTACTTTATATAGGTCGATTCGTCTCTTTTGTCATTAATCTTTCTTATGCGGCCGATAGCAGAACCCATTACGAATACGAATCGTCGAAATGATAAATTGCCCTGCCCGTATACAATTTGAACAATGACGTGCCTCTCGGCGTATATCATTCGCGTGTACCACGAATTATTGTTGGTAAACGCGGAATAGATTATTCGACCACGCGGAGTATTATTTTAATAAACAGACCGTAATAAACGGTCCTCTTCCTTCCACGAGGTAATGCAAAATTCCTCGGGTTAAATGTTAAAATATCGCGGCAATATGAGAACATTGGGTAATACGGTTAAGCAAGAACAAGATAATAAGTTCAGCTAGTGGAAAGGTCGCGAACAACATCCGAACAGCGTTCCGTAAAATCTCGTTTTAAAAATAGGTTTGGAAAAAACTATTCGCGCCGCGCCGTGAATAGTTTTACTATCCAGCGAACGACCCGGTAAACTTCCCGTAGTTCGTTTTAATTTCGTCCGATCGTAGGGATAAGCCGAGCCCTTATACCGTAGGTCGCGCGCGAAACCCCGTGGAACACCGAGCTCCTCCCCTCCCCCCGTTTATTTTTAAGCGCCAGTTTAATTTCGTCCCAGTTCGAGCGAATATAGAAAACTAATGGTCGTAAAGCGATTTCGATCTACGGCGGAGCCAGGATCGAGCGTGTTGCAAGTTAAGACCTGATAATTTTGTTAACGTGGCATCGTACGTTGCAGGTCTACGCGGTGCCCGATGACGTCGAGCTGCATAAGGCCGCCCTCACCGAGCCCCTCTCTTGTTTGGCCCACGGATGGGACAAGATTAATCCTGTCAACGTCGGTCTTAATGTGCTCGTAATTGGCGCTGGAATAATTGGCCTTTTGTGGACCTGCCTGTTACATTTACGTGGTCTCAGGAAAACCGTAACGGTCAGCGAACCCCACGAGAAACGGCGCAGCATGGTGACCAAACTCGGTAAATCACTCGACACTGACTCGACTTCGTAGCTAACAAATATTTCTTTCAAATATCTATACAACAGTGCATAGAATAAATTAAATTTGTGGAATTGAGAAATATAATAAGACAGATGAATAATTTCGCGAAATAAACGTTTTCCAGATTTGGACTTCGAAACAAAGAGTCCGGATCAATTAAAGGAAGGGTACGACTTAATTGTCGACTGCAGCGGCTCGGGTGCAGCTATGCAGGCATCCCTTCCATTGTTGAGATGCGGTGGCCGTTTATGCGTCTTCGGCGTTGCCAGTCCTCAGACGAAATTCTCGGTCGAGCCGTACCAGGTAAATTACTGATTCACGTTTATGTCATCGTTTTCTTTGCAACTGAGTCACCATAGTATTTCCAGTAATAATCCGCTACTAAACTGGAGCTGCGTCTACAGTTGTCTTTTTCCGTTTTATTTGCAGATTTTCAAGAAAGAATTGAGCATCATCGGCGTGAACATAAATCCTTTCACATTCCCGGCGGGATTGGCTCTGTTGCGAGCGATGTCCGATAAATATCTTGATTTTAATAAGTTAGGTATTAAGGTGTACGCTTTGTCGCAGTACCGCGAGGCACTGCAAGCGCTGAAAAACGGCGAGATCAGCAAAGCGGTGTTTAAGTTGTGAGTAATAAATTCACGATCACGTCGAGCGTTTTTTGCAATGACTTTTTGTTGTCGTTGTTCATTCGATGAACCCTGCGACGCCTATCCCAATCGATGATCCAGTCAGGTGCGAATAATAAAGCGGAGGCTTGACGCAATTCTCGTTTATTAAAATTCACATTAGTCTAGAAGTAAATATAAAATTGCAAACTCGTAAAAAGGTCATAAAAAATCTTACTTATTGAGATTCTACGTGTCGGTCGTTACGATACTTGCGCATTCGTTTGAAAGTGAGTAGAAGAAAACGAAAGATCCCTGTTATGAGTATGCAGTCTATGCGCAGTAGTAACACACATATAAAATATCCTAGTCGCAATTGTATAAATAATTTCGTCTACAATATACAACCATTGGTCTAGTCTAAAAGAAAAAAAACGAATTACATGCGTTGCATATCACGATCCAAGGTACTAACGTTTATAGTTAATGTATAGTAATATTAGTATTTTTTCTTTTTTTTTTCTAGTTAATATCATTCTTTTTTTTTATGTTTGCCGAACATTACATAACAAGGCAGCTATAGAGTACCATATAGAGTATTGCTACTTCCGAGTTTTTGCATCATTAATAGAGGGTTAACAAGATTTAAGTATTTAAAATTGTATTGCTGCACTTTTGAGCTCCTACCAGAGCTATCTGGAAGGTTGTATTGATACACTAGTAACATTATTATCAATCACTTCCTTCGCGTCCTATCAGTTGTACTGATACCCTGAGTGTTCAAAGATAGGCCGGGAGAATTTAAGGGGTTGTCCTTTATAACAAAACAAGATGCAAGCTAAAAAGGCCAACTCTGCGTGAAACTTTCGCGCGGCACATCACATGTCTGCGCGCCTCGTGATCCGACTTAAACGCGCATCGATTGGCAGATCGCACACACATTTTCACTTTTCAACATTATAACTTACGTCTTTAAATTCTCCTTAAGGACCATCCCTTAAATTGTCCCCACCCACTGCCGAACACCCTGTATAGACGAACTATATAATATACATATATATATATCGAACTATTGATATGCGGTAATTTTTTACTTTTCTTCTTGTTCGCTATGCATCACTATGTATTTCATCTGGAATGTTAGTTTGTACCTCGCCAACAACTCTTATATGGCTGGCCCCTAATAATTTATATATATATATATATATTTATATATATATATGCGCTAGTAATCATTCAATTTTAGTTGTAAATAACTACAAAAATAATCATCTAAAAAGTGTTAAAAACAAATCAGGCCCCTAATGTTATCGGTGATGTTTCTCTAGTATCTATTGAGAATGATGAGCCACAATGCTATTAGCAGCCATTCAGACAAGTGGCACCGGCTTGCTGCTGCCCACCGTAGGCCCGAGTAGTTAATATTTGGCGTGGAGATTTCTGCAAATTACAACGTTGCTTTTTAAACACAATACATAGATCGAAGCGTTCTGCACAAGTTTTGCGCACGTAGTGTACACAAGAAGCTAGGGAAAGACATTTGACAACGTACCTCATAACAACTGTAAGCATTAAAACTAAGACTATCAAAGGTCCTGAAGATAATGGTACTACTCCTGCCCCATAACGGGCTTGACCACAAGCTGGCGGACACACAGGGACAGTTGTTTCTGCGCAAAGAAACAAGGAAAACTCTAGAACATGCTGGCTACTAAACTTAACATATGAATGCATTGAAATTAAATTCGCAAAATCAAATAGATCCTAATAGAAGCAAACAGATTATATAATCAAGTAACATACGGAATTAATATTTTCACATTATCGTGCACAAACAATATATATATACATGTTTATCTACTCTACATCTTTCGTATAATTAACATTACAACGAGAAAGGATGATTTGGTATTTCATACATTCATATTTATAAATTGCGTGTTCGCGAATAAATCGAAATACGTACCAAACAGGTCAACCTTCGTCTCTGCAGTACCTAACTTATTAGCAGCTCTGCACACATATTCTCCGAATTGTCTCTTCTCGATAGTGATCACCCTAATCGTTGTATCGGTATATTGATCGGCCGTTGCAAAGTGTGATATACTATAATGCTGATTGTTCGATAATTGTACGTTATCCTTGTACCAGGTGATAGCTGGCGGAGGATAGGCCTCTACGTGACATTCTAAGTCCATATCATATTGTAAGGCTTGACCAAGACGTGGTCTAGGTGCTGTAATCACAGGTGAAAATTCAACTTCAACATTGATGTTACGTCTAACTCCACGTCCTACACCGTTCTCGGCGACACAGTAATAAGTGCCGCGGTCTTCTTTGCGAATCGAAGGGATCTTCAATGTGTTGCCACTGAAAGATTATAATAATTAAAACGAGGTCCATAAAAATGTCTTAGGGAACCCAAAGCTAGCTTCCTACCGATAAATTGATCCGCCAGTTGGTAAGATGGCATTATTTTCTCTACGCCATGAGATTCTAGGTGTGGGGAAACCACCGGCATAACAGTCCAATTGCACAGGTTGTCCCTCGCTGACAACAACTGCTCTGGTTGAATTATCGCTTATAACAGGTGGTCTACGGACTTGCAGTTCAACATTTGCAGTCACAAAAGTATTGGAAGATATTAAAACTTTGCATTGATAAAAGCCCGCGTCTGTCTCTTGTATGTCTTTTACCTGAAATATTTTTTAGACATTGGTAGCGGCCATTAAATTTAATAAAACTTCGATCAAAAGATTATGTAATAATTATAAACATGTTATCCCACTGAATTACCTGTAATATAAAGGTAGATGTTGCCTCGTCGTATCTAAGAGCAAATCTAGTGTCCCTTATAATTAAAGAGCTACTATGGGAAAGTGGCAGTTGCTCATTGGCCATGTCTTTGTTAATTTTTGTCCATATGACTGGATAATCTTGAGCATATTGAACAGAGCAACGAAATTCCACAGTTTCACCAATATCTTTAATTTGTTCTTGAGAAATGTAAGATATTGTTGGTGTACGTTGACCCTTTACTGAAAAGATAACAATATATCTGCTTGAAAAAAATTCTATCATCGCTGGACGTAAAACGAATATTCAGCGAGTATAAAATACGGTTCGTCCCGCGTGCTTGTACAAGTATCATTTAATTAGGCCACACAAAAGACGCTTAGAACATCTGATTACGTGAACGAGGTATCGGCATTGCGGGCACGATTAAATCGGAAAACTCTTCGACGATAACGTGCCGAAAGTATCGTGAGCGTGGTATTACGTACAAAACGAGTACGTGCAAATAAATCGTGTAACTCTTTACCTGTTTGTAAAAAGACAAACACCAGAACTGTGTAAACAGTCTTCATTATGACACACCCAGTGCTGTTCAACGACGCCCGAATAATCTTCACCTTTTTTTGTGCGTGCGTTTACGTCCACTTGTTTCACTGAACATAGGATAATACCTTGTCGTTACATTTATTTCGAGCGTTCACAAAAAATACTGCCAACAATTACAAGCCTCGCTAAAAAACAATTTAGCTGTGCACAGCGTTGTTGTCAAACAACGCGAGTGAATAGGAATCGAAAGGAAGTAATGCTCACAGGTGTCTGTTGACCGAAAATAAATATGGCGAATGACGCTACATCTCTGGTCAAGCAGCGCACTAAAACCGTCGAGGTACTCGATCAAAGTTAACGATTACAATTCCTATATGTTTCGTGTAATACTTACCGCTATTTATTTAAATATTTTACACGTGCACGCTCGTACTTTCACCCATTAATATGCTGATCGGATAAAAAAAAAAGTTGCAATTTTGACTAGCTGGATTTCTTCAAATTTGTAATTTACTGTTACGAAAAACTGTTATTTTATATATGATTTTGAAGAATTTTGATTTTATAATCGAGCATACTTGTAATTATTTATTGAAACGCTGGTCTTTTGATATTTATACATTAATCAACAGTCGTTTAAAATTATATAATGTTACGTACAGATTATAAGATCTGCGTGTAGTTTTCTTAAGATTAATGTAGAATAATTGTTGTATTTTTCAATTTGACGTTGCACAATGAATGCTAAATTATTGTTAAAATTCCATCTCGAGAACGGAAGTTCTGGGAATTTTCTTAAACCCATCACTACTGGTTTTGCTCACGATGGGTACGACGCGCGCGCGTTAAACCAGATTTGTTACCAATTTACTATGCGAGTAGGATGTAAATTATTTAAGGTATTATACAGCTAAAAAAAAAACGAAAAGGCAAGAAATAATTGCTATATTTGCGTGTTTCAGCGGATACGAATAAAACGATCTCACCGAAAGGCAACATTTGCTGTACTTCAAGTCGAGTACGAGCGATCAAGCCGAATACAAGAAATGCAAAGCAGGGTCTCGTTCGTGACACATTACCTCTCTCGACTCATGACGGATAAATAACGCAATAATGCTTACCGGAGAAATTGATCTGCGTCTTTGCACGAAACATGACCGTCGATATTGTTTCCTAGACGACGGGGACCCCGCGAAATGACAACAACCACGCTCCAGGCACAGCGGTATAGAAAACAATGGTAGTTCGCCCCGTACCAAGTAGTACACCCGCTTCGATCATTTCTCTACCCTTCGAACCCGTGCATCGACGGTGACACCGTTCAGCGAAGAATGTCCGTCGTCGAACAGCAGTCGCCCCGCGGCCAGGAGATCATTGTTCCGCCGAGTTTGCCGCTTATTTTGAAGCAGTTCTGCAAGGCCGCGATACGAACGCAGCCTTATGATTTATTAAAGTGGTCGAGCTCGTATTTCCGTGCTTTGGCGGAGGGTGAAGAGCCGCCGACGAAGCTGAGGCTCGAGTATCCACCCCCGAGCACCGCCTCCGGATTGACGCTCGGCTTTCTTCAGATTTTGCTCCGACAGTTCGGAGGTAGAACCAGATTCTGGGTGAATCGCTTGGCGAACGTTGATTTTTCATATTTTTAATACTAAAACTACCACCATAGGTCAGGAAACCGATTTTACAATTGCGATTTTATAATGATTGAAATGGTAAAATTAACTCGATTTTGTTAATTTTATAAGGTTACACCTGTTGGTCGATTTTAGACCTCGGTATAGTTCTAGTGTTAAAGAATTCGGAAAATATCAGACATTTCTAGTATTATTATAAATATTACATTTCTGTTCGAATATACATTTGATTTATTCACGGTGCCGAGTAAATCAAGGATATTTATTGGACAGATTACAACAAAACGTTGCCCGTCGAGACGATACTATGGCGATGGGATTGTTTGTGCTTGGATCGAAGGGAATTGAACCTGATCATGATGATCGGGAAATTCCGGCGAAGTTGCCAGGTGAAAAAGTTCCTGGCCATAGCCGTTGGGCTTTTGGGATCTAACCTGTTCGAAACGATGGTCTTGGTTTGCGAATTGTTCACCCATGAACCAGAAGGTGGATCGGCTATGGTTCCTGTTGCGTTGTTCATGGAACTCTACGGGTAGGTTGACAAAATTCGTTCAATGTAATAATATCAATGTAATAATGTCAATCTTTAACCATGGTTGTAAGCACTGTAATTAACTTCTACCCTCCCAGTAGCTATTTAAAATTATTTGGAGCTTCAATAAAATTATTAACATTAATTTGAAGCAAACAGGTTCAAGGTAATTTCATCGGAGAGAGACCAATGCTGCAAGTATTCAAGACTTCTTAGTTGAAGAGCAGTTCTTATCCAATTGTTTAGATACTTGGCAGGACTTCGATGCGACGGAAGCGTAAGGAGCTCCTCGGACGACGATCCAACCGAATTCCTCGTGTTCAACGAGTCGACCGGATCTGGTTCGTTAGCGAGCCAAGATCTCAGCGAGGGAAAATTTTTCGTGGAGCGAATTTGCTCCGTCACTAGTCAGGACACCGAGGCGGACATAAACCTGGATTTGGAGTTAGTGTCGAAGGGAGACGTCGAATCCTCTAGAAGTACTTTCACGTCAATTACATCGCCCTTAACGATTCCCATAGTTGTTCTTCGTAGAGAAAGACGTAGATTTTCTTCCGTAGGTGATGCGACGCCAAATTTGAGCGACAGTTACACTGGCCGCAGGAAAATGACCGACGACAAGACGGAACAGGAGTCGTCCAGCGAAGGAACGTTGAAAGTAGAGAGCAAGAATGAAACTTCCGGCGCGGATGCCGAGTCCAATAAGAAGCTCCAGTTGAGCGACGAGAAGAGGTCGGATAAAAGCGGAAATACGGGCGAGAAGGGTACAACCGGTAGCAATACACCGGAAGAGAACGTCAGCAAAAGTCGAAGGCTTACGAGCGCGGACGAGAAAAGAAGAAGAAAGAAATTCTTGGACTCGAAGCTACTCAAATATTACCCAGACATTCCTGGTGAGAGAACGCATGTTCTTTAAAATTAGCGCAACTTTGTAAGCTCTTGAAAGAGTCCATTTTCTTTCTTCCTATTTGCATTGTAAATGCAGCCTTAGATTCTAAACTAAGGTGGTCGCTTACAAGAAAAAATATACCTTATGATATAATCTAATAATATTCTAATTAATAATTGTTTTGTTTGCCTAGGTATCGGTCCTCGACTTTCGGCTGAAGAGGTGGCCACTGTTGCGGTATGGATGACCGAGTGCGCAAGAGTACAGGAAGGCATGGTTGGTCCACGAAATCTTCGGCATATGAATTGTCCTCCTTTGGATAGGCAGCAAAGCTCGAGCTCTTGACAAAGTTCGTAGTTCAACGAATGCTGATCGACCCATTATAACATTAATCGTTATCAAAGATTGCAACCGCAGAGACAGGTTCAAAGATCGTCTTAGTTGAGAACGTAGAGGCTTCGTCACAATAATTATTTGAAGATCTCCCTTCCGACTTTCACTCGTCAATTTATTTCTCATTAACACAGCAATATACCGAATATTCAAATATAAAAGTTAAGATACCTTGTACAAGAGTAGCAGACTTACACAGTATTACTATTATTATTATTAAAACATTATTCTGAGCAGCGACGTAATCCACACTTACGGATTGTTCTTATATCCTAACCTGTATCGTCGTCGAACACGTTTCAATTTGTAAGAGGTATAAGTACAGCTTCGTTTGGAAGTTATTTACATGACTTTGTAATCGAAGGGAATACGAGTATCGAAATTAAAAGAAGAGATTCAGTGAACAGCCACTTCCCGTTTTACTACACTTAGAATATTTTTAATAAGTACAAATTTGGTATAGGATAAGTCTTGAACGATTGTTTGACCGATTGATTTCCTCGTCGGATATATATGCCTATTCGAGAGGGTAGTATTAAACTAAATATTAAATATGATTGTACAACGATTAGTCGCTTATTTAAAATTTATGGTCACTAGTTGTCGTTATATAATAAATTTATAGAAAAATCTGCGAAACTCTACGCTTTCGTTTCATAAAAAAGAAAATCAGTACCTAGTCGATATCACAGGAACGTTTCACTTAATTTTAAAACATGATGTTAAAAACCACTCGTTCGAATTCTTCTTACGTCGAATCTTACAAAAAATATCGCTTCACGCTTTCTTGCTTTACAGAAATAATACGTAAAAATGTCAGCGGAGATTCACTTCACGTAGCGTCGTCAATTTTTCAAGAAAAAGTTTACAAATCTACGAACAAAGTACGCGCATAAAATGTTTCTCTACAAAACGAAGATTTTAAATTGATCTTCTACGAGAACACCGGCGTTCATTCCGTTGGTTAAACCAAGAGAGTGGGCAGCGCTCTTATTCTAAACAATCGTCGCACTTGGTGATAAAATAGATGATAAAACGTTGTAACAAGTAATATTGCGATTAAACATAGTAATAGATTTCTGGCTCTCGCGCGGTTAGCTCTCCACTCGAGAAGCTCGTGGCGATGAGTGAAGAGATTTCGATATTGCACGGGCAATTCGAACGTGCTACGTAGAGGATAAAGTGATCGATAAAAGTCATTTAACAATGCGCGAACAATTTCGTTCTCGGACCGCCTTAGGGGATCCATGTCGTCATTTAAACATACAAATTTTCTGAAATTATTTCAATGATTTAAAACACATCCCATCCCCGAGTCAATAAAAAATTAATTTTGCGTACTTACTTCGGATCTCTACGAATCTCGTCCAAAAGTTGCACGGTTAGAGACACGTTGCTGGTCAACATCTCGAATATCTCATTTTTTCCCGCCTTGATCACCTCGTGCGGATAGAGCTTCTTCTTGCCAAATTTAGTGTCGATCTTATTCGAAACCAATTCGCAAGTTGCTATTAATTCTTTAGACACAACAGGCTGTAAAAAAAAACGTGAACAACGTACGATAAAAAATCCGTAGTTCTAGATTATTCTGCTAAAAAAAATAATGGGATACACTTACAAGAGACGAATCCAAATATCTTTCTCCAGGCGGAGGATTCGATATTTCCGCGATATTTACAACGTTCGAACAATTTGTTATCGTGTTCTCAAATTCTACAACTAGGCTATAATCGAGAGGTAGTGGATACAATCTGGACAGAAGCGTTCTGATTTCTCTGTCCGACCAAGTCCTATAAATAATCAAAATCCTATGATAATTAACGAAACAAACATCGTGAAAGAATTATTGAGGAAAGTACTCTACCCAGACTTGTCCGTGTCAAATGCGTCAAATATCTCTCTAATTGGCACTTTGCGTTTCTCACTTGTCAAGAAATAAAAATAGGAGAACGCGAACTGCATATCCTCCGAGTTCCTAACCTTGTGACTAGACGTTTTCTTAAATTCGTGCTCGAATTTCTTCTGCATATCGGCAGCGATCCATTTATCTATTAAGTGAGGCATGTGGGCAGGTACTCTTCTACGCTCGAACCCGTACGCCGTGTTAAATATCTTGTTCACGTATAACAAAGACTCGGCGTACGTATCGAGTTGTCTAGTTCTAAGTTTCCACTGATCCGAGTAATTCGGCTTACTGTTAGTTTTCGCGGTAATATTAACTTGCGGTAAGTCGAAGTCGTCGTCGTCGTTCAAATAACGTTTCAACTGTGTACGTCTTTCGGTAAAATCCGAATCCTGAGATCTCATTTTATTAACCGTATTCGACAACGTTGACTTTTCAAGGGACGTGATCTGCTCGTTTCTACGCTGCTTACGAAAGAATTTGTTGGTATAACTCGCGTAGTTGTTTGGATTAAAACCACGAGATTTATTTACATGGAACATCGCGTGTATAGTGTTATTCGGCAACGTTTGTTGGGTGAATATTTCAGTGCTGTTCCACAGACTATTGCTTTTACTTCTTAATATATTTAATAACTTCAGACCATAATTAGTATTTTCTTGAGTGTCCTGCAAGAACTTTTGCGGATAATCCCCCTCTTCGTCCATAGCTTCGCTATCCGTAGGAACTGGTGTACTATCACAATCTCCTCCTGTAAGGTAATCGTCGGATTAAATTAAATGTACTGTGAAAATTAAATGCATCAGTAAAGTGACCGGTACCATCAAATTCGCATAATGTCGTGTTGCAAGCAGGATCACAGGATCCATCCCCCACCCAAGCCCATGGACAAACGTCCGAACAGTCAGGGACCCACCATGCGAGATACACCTTTTGGCCACCTGCTTGTGTGATAAAGTCTTCTGGCCACACTTCGGCGCCTAGCATTACATCGTCGTTAAAATATAAAAACTTATCTGAAATTCCAGGAATTCTGCAGGAGTGAAAAACAATAGATCAAGTTTAATATAAATAATTCTTATACGTTCTCTGAAGCACAGCACAGTTTCAACATTACCTATGTATATGACTTTCAATAGCTGGACTAGAAAAGGTAGGTAGATCACTTTTGTTTAAAAAAATGTCTTCGTGAGTGACAAGGGTGACTCTAGGATTATCCATGTCCAACCAGCTCGGTATTTGGCCGTTTGTAACAATGTACACGTGTCTGACCCACGGTGCGTACATTTCCAACGAACGCAGGGAATATCTTAGCTCGTCTTTGTCGCTGAATCTAGAAGCGGCGGTGTTAACATCCAAAATAGGAACGTGTTCTTTGAGACTCCTGAGAAAGGTCGGATCGGAACCGTTGACCCACGTGTAAACAACATCGATGGGAACATGTTGGCACAGCTTCTTTTGGAACGAGATACCTAATATGTTGTCGTTAAAAGAATGGAACACTGCCTCGTATTTTTCCTTACTCCACGCCACCCAAATCTGAAACAAACGCATCCGATCTAAATATAGTACTTTACAAATAGACAATTATTCGAGTTCTTCTTATTCGAACAGCGTTAAATGATTCTGACCAATGTCAAGAAACAATCGCGTTTCAAAATTCGACCTCACAACGAATAATGGCGTGAACAATGGTCAACAATCAACAAACGCCGGTGTCAAAACAAAAACGTAATATCATGGGTGTCCCAACCTCTCCGAAGTGAATAATGCCGATAAAGATGCAAGTAAACGCCATCAATATCACCAGCAACGAGTATTTGTACGAGAGCAGATCGTAACATCGACGCTGTAACAATTTCCATGTGCTCATTATATTAATGCAGATTTTACATGCGATTGGCATCGCTAAACACCGCCGTACGAATCCATGTGTAAATCTAGTGATAACTGACAACTAAAGCACGGCGCAGGAGGGGGGGGGGGCACAGGGAAAAGCTTGTTTTGTTATACTGTACGGACTATAGGTGGCAGGAGTTTGTTCGAATTCCGAAATGCGACTTACAGTCGGTAGGTAGGGCTTACAGTCGTTAGGTAGGACTTACAGTAAGTAATTTGGCTAACAGTTTGAGCGTTTTGCCACTGGACCAATTGGCGTTGTACGGACTCCGAATAAAACTTCATCCTTTTTCCATCAGAGGCGCCACGTGTACGGAATGCAAGGTTGCATAAAAACAATAGTTGTAACTAAAATGCTGCTTAAAGAATTGAACTAAGTGCACAAAGTTGTTCAGTAGGATGTACTGAATAAATATCATACGTAAAAACAAATCATAACATATAAAAAATGTGGGTAATTGTTTTCGAAAGTTTAATTAACTATTTTGTTAACTAATGATATGTGACATTGTTATTATTTAAATCTGTTATATAATATCGATGCAGTATATTCCCGTGAGTAGTTTCATATCCTTTGTTTATTTATTTATGCTCTATTTTTGCCATAATTAATGTTTATATACTATAAACCTAAGGGTCGAAGCCTAAAAGTACAAACAATAATTGTAAATCAAATACTTTGCGTTGAGGTAGTATTTATTTTTACCTTTACAGCCTGTTCGAAAGGAGTTACACGGATTGTTATTTTAATAGTTTATAAAAATAAGATACATTTTTCAACGCAATATTTTGTTGTGACTGTAAACATTCACGTATCAGTTCGCCACCAGAATTATTATTGTTTCTTTGAAAACTATAAGCCTAACCTCTGACAATTTCAATTTTGTCTAATCAAAAGAATCGGCTGATCTTTTTTTTCTAGTTAATGCTTTTTGCGTTACAATAGAAACCTCAATTATCCGGACTAATTAGAGTGACGCGAACGTTCGAATAATGAAAGGGTTGCTTACTTAAAATACTCGCTTAAAATGCTAGATACTTTCGAAAACATATCTTGACAATAGTTACATGAATTCACCAACTAACGACGGTACGAGAATTGTACAATATCTTCTAGAAAACAGTTTCACTTAACGCTATATAAAATCCATTTTGTTTATTAACATTGTATAGTTCAATTTTTATTAACTAAATTCAGTTCCATTCTCGGAGTTGTTAATTGTTTAAAAGGCACGATGGGAATAATATGAATTTCGGTCGAGCGAGACTTATTAATAATAAATAATATTTCGAATCCAATGGCAATATATTATAAATAACAGCTTCAACAATGTGACACAGTCAACAAATAAGATCGTAGTCGAACTACTCGCAAGGAAAGATTTTCCCCCATGACGTCGCGGTTCATGGTGTCTTCGGAAATCTTTCGATGATTTTTAGGTTAGATTTCTCGCGGCAGCGCTAACGAATGTATTGACTACACCAACCACGTGCATTGTGATATACATTGTTGAACATACATGAAAACAGCACGCCGTGGCAGATCGTGACGGATGACAGCAGGCTATGATGATCGTCGATTATGTCATATTTCACATTGCTTCTTTTTTTTTCCCAAACGAAACCGACGGACGTCCCCTCAATGACTGAAGCGCAGTATCATTATCAGCAGGACGATTATGCCGGAGAATTGCGTGAGACGATGAAAGAAGTATAACCTAAAAAAGAAAAGAATTATCATCATTTAAATATACAATGCTATAAACAATTAAAATTAGAGCAATTGGAAGTCTTGGAGATCGAAGAATTTATTCTGTTTCGTTAATTTATATCATTCAATCGTTCGAATTTATCAAATTCTAAATTGTAAAATAAATGCAGCGTCGCTTTTAGCGATACATACATCGTGATTCGCCTTTGAAGTTTGTTGTTGGTTTCTGGATCGTCGTCTAGCAGGAATTTTCTTATACCTAGCACGAAGTTCCGTACAAAAGTATCCCAATCGTGTTGTCCCATGTCCGTGTCGAATTTATCGGAATCCTTCATCGTTTTCACCTTATTCGTCAGCTCCTCCATGTTCTTCTGTTGGAATTGCCAGTCGCGGCACGAGAAGAACGACCCGTTGTGTATGACTTTCGACAGTTTTTTCACGTACTTCAGCATTCTGGAACAATGATCCATAGTGTTCTATAGCGTGTCCCATAAGTCATTCTTGAACAGGAATTAAGGGGTACCTGAGATCATTTAAAGAAACTTTTCCCTTTACGAAATTGTTCTACGAGGTTTCGTTGACGAGTTATTAGCGAAAAACAGTGGCCAATCAGAGGCGAGATCTGCCGACGCGAGAAGGCTGAGTCAAGGGGCTGACGACTCCCCGCGCCAGTCGTGCTCGCCTCTGATTGGCCATCGTTTTTCGCTAATAACTCCTCAACGAAGCATCGCAGAACATTTTCGCAAAGGAAAAAGTTGCTTCAAATAATTCAAGGAATCTCTCAGCACCTGATTCCAAGCGATACTTTGAAACACCCTGTATACGCGTACACTTACATCGGCTTCTGTCCCTTGATACTTAAAAAGACGTCCCCGATGATCGCCGGTAGATATTCGAAGATGTACATGAACATGTCGAACGGTAGGGTGCTTCGAAGGTATTTGATGCTCGGGTAGCGTACCACGAGCTTCGTCGGCTCCTGTATCGCGTGTTTCACGGTGAGGTTGAAGAAATGGCCCCATCTAAACGAAACAGAGATGTTGTTCATAAAAAAGAAAATTAAATTAAAAATCGCAATTAAAAATCAATCGACGATACGATTCGAATGGAACAGGCAAATTCTCCCGTAACAGGCTAGCGAGATATTTGAATTGTTTATATTAATTGTTTAATTACTTGACAGGGTACTTCGCGGTGCAGTTGTAAATTTTGATGGCTTTGGTCGGCTGCATTGTAGTATACCACGCGGCGCAGATTAACGTGTCGATGACATAATCGACGGGCACGATGTCGAGGTTCTTCTCTTTGAAGGTGATGGCTACTTTCAGGGTACCTCTAATGATGTTCATCATACAACCTGCGAAAGTCGGCCATTTTAAATATATACATAGCTCGCGGGGATAATATCGCAAGATCTTTTAGAAAGCGACAATTCGTTTCGGACGTTGGCGTAACTATTTTCCTATTTATGTATTAAGTATTCCACTGTTTATTCAACAATGATTTTAATATTTGCTTAGCAATTATTTTACTATTTATTTACTAGCTATTTTAATGTTTATTTGCTAATTATTTTACTATTTATATATATATATATATATATATATAATCATTTATTTGTAATTATTTTTATATTGTTTGTTTCTACTACTTTTGCAGTGGTACCTGTAACTCCACCGTAGTTGTCCACCCATCCAGGATAGGGTTCCTTTCGCGCTGCGCCGACTATGCTTGGTCTGATTATGGCAACCGGCATGTTCCCGGCCTTCGATATGATCAGCTGTTCCGCCAAGTGTTTCGTAAAAGTGTACGTGTTCGGATGATTCCCCAGGAGCCTCTTCTCGAGCATGCTGATCGTGCTGTCGTCCAGGCTGTCGCATATATCCATCACCATGGAAGGCTTCAATCGTGAGCTGTAACATTATTGTTAACAAAAATTATATTCGAACGATCGCGTATTTGCAGTTATTAGTTTCCAAATAAATATAACTATAGATATTCGATAAATACAAATGTTAAATAAGCATAAACATGAATATTAAACATAAATAAAAATATTAAATAAGTATATAAAAACGAGCTAGAATGAACAGAGAAATAACGAAATAAAATAAATAAAATGAGCCGCGATTATTATAAAAGATTAAAAAACACAAAGGGACAACGAAACTGTAGTCACCGCGTAAATGTAATTCGTGAAAGGATCAATGGCCGGCAACAATGGCGTTACTCACGAATAAACGACTTCGTTGATTTCCTCCAAGTTCGCGTTGCTATAGGCCGTGCTAACGTAGGCGAAACTGATCAGGTTTTTCATGCTCTTGCACAGATCGATTATGCGATCTGTCCCCTGTGTGTTCAGAGCTACGGCAACTTTCAACGGCTCGTCGAATCGTATGGTTGCCGCGCTATGAAACACTATGTTAACCCTTTGCGTCAACATTTCCCTGTCCTCCGGCGACAGGCCGAGATCCGGCATCGCCACGTCGCCCTTTATCGCGCGGATCTTCGACAACGCGGACGGATTCTCTGCTTTAAGTTTGTCGAAGACCTGTTAACAAACGACGCACGATCATCCCAGAACGATTAATTTGTTCACAGAGTTCGATTAACGTTTTTCAACAGACGGCGAATATAAATTACATAAAAGGGAACGTTAAAAATCGTGTAGAAATATCCTTCAATTTAAAATAAATAAATAAAGAAAGAAAGGAACTTGTCAAAATACACGGTCTCTTAATTATTGGTAAAACTAACCGAGGACAAAACGTGGCTTTATTTAAGCGAATTTCCGTGTAAACGATAAGAAAATTGTAAAGAGCAATCTTGTTAATTATACTCTCGTGTATTATACTAAATTTCAAGTTTAATGCGAATTCGTAGAGACTTCATAATTACAATAAATAAATTCACTCTGCTATAATTTACGTTCTCTTGCCGTTATTTCTAATTTTAAACAAATTCTAATTAATCCTTGATGGTTTTAATACCAATCGAGTGGATGGAATATGTTTAAAAAAATAAGGTAATAAGAATATATAATATTGTATGGAAAATAATTTACATTAGATTCTAGTAGTTTCTTCAGCCGTTGGTCGACGGTGTGGCCCCTCTTCGGGCGGATCAGTATAAAAATGGTGAGCAGGCTGGAGCATGATCGCAGCAATTTTTCCAGAAGTGCTTTTCCTAGGAAACCGGTCGCGCCCGTCACCATTACCACCGTGTCGGCGTAAAACGCTCCTATGGAGCTACCGTGCTCTTCGTTCATGTGCTCGTGTGTCGTTTGTACGACGGTGGAGCTCATGCTGGAGGATGTATGCTCCAAGCGATTGAATAATCTGAAAGGATGTCATAATATAAAACATAATATAGTGTAATATAAAAGAATATTTTCATTTCAATTTTTCGTTCGGAAATGATAATTCTTCTGACGATTCCGCTGTGTTCTATTTCACATAATAATTATATTTTACATGAATTATTCGTCGACCGCACTACAATAATATTATAATAAATTTCCAAAATATACACCTGCTACTATATTGAACACCATTAATTTAATTTAACACTCGCTATTAATTTTATTTAACACTCGCTATTAATTTAATTTAACACTTGCCATCAATTTAACCATAATTAACGTAACAACTAATTGTTTCAGGTGCGCGTAAGGGTACCTTGGAATTCGCTCGACACACGTGCATAGTTGGCCACGAGATTCTACTGCCAACTGGACAATTGCTTGTCAATTTTCAGTAGCAAAATTCAGTGCTTGTTGCGCAACATGGTATAAGTACTCTTCGGTAAGTACAACACTTAACGCAGGGGTTCCCGGCATTGTATCTCGAACATGTAAATACATAATTATTATGAATGGTGTCTGTCGACGTCCATACGCGATGCGCGATAGTTTTTAAAGAAAGCGAACTAGCTTGTGGAGAACGAAATAAACTAGTGTGTAATAGCTTTATTCCCGATTGTAGTTCGACCGTATTGCACGCTGTCTCGCAAGAACACGTCGCGGCATCTAATTCAATCTGATACGAAATTTTCACATTCGGCGAATAATGTATATACATATATACACGCATCAACTCTAACAGATCCTCTTATGATAATTAGTTTCATCGCGCGTACACGTTCAGGGAGCATTCGTCCGGCTTCCAAATAGTTGGAAGTCAAAGTCACTTCGACGTGATCGAACAGAAACCTGATGGACGAAACATTTTCGCGCGTGCTATACTTTGGAAATTGTAACATGAAATAATTTTATTTATTTCAATTTTTTATTTATTTATTTCACGAGAACCAAGTAAAGAATATTACAATAATCGCAGAGTTAGTATAGCACAGAATATTCGAAGTGAACGTACCTCAAACGCTATCACGATGATCAATTAATTATCAAAGGCTCTATAGAGCCTCTAAAATATATCTTAGCAACAATATAAAATCATTTTATTTATTTCACAATGAAAACTAAGCAAAGAATATATATTACACGAATTGCTATCACGATGATCTATATTAATAAATTAATTATTAAAGGCTCTATAGAGTTTCTAAAATATATTTTCGTTGCAATAGAACATCCTCTAAATGCGATTATTTTATTTATCTTGTCCCGCCGCGTTCTCTAATCCCATTTCAACGATATCAACAGCGATACGGTAAATTGTATATTCCGATACGATTCGTTCAAGGTGGACGTCTCCCGCGAATCTAGAGCCGGCACTACACGCCTCGGAAAGGCAGGTGCAAGAACGGACGATAACGTCGCTTGTCGCCACGAGGTTTCGATAAACGATCCCGTGTAAACAGCGCAAACAATGCAGTCGAAGTCGCTCGTAAAAATATCGTTTAGCAATCGTAACGGTGCAAGCTGTTCCGGCGGCAAAGTAATCCGTTTAGCGAAAAGACGATTTTCGCTCGTAGTAAAGTGACACCCCCCCCCCCAGCTCCCCCCTCCGTTCCCGTGTCACGTAATGCTTCATTCTTCTAGGACAAGGTTACTCTGCGCTACTTTCTTCGGAACCTTTCCGCTTCCCTCTGACGTCAAACGATTATTTGATTTGAACGCGGGCATTAGCGCGCGAACGATTAACTCGAGCGGCTCGAACGGAATCACGGGGAAACATGGGCCTCGATGAAGTCGCGCGGCTTCTAATCCATTTATAAATATAAATATAGCAATTAAAAATATTTCCGGCTCTTGGTATTTTCATTCAACGCAATAAAATGCGCTTTTACGCGTAGAAAATTTTTGTCCTTAGAAAATTGATTCTAATCGGTCATAACAATAGTTTTTTAACTGTGTAAAAATTTTTTAAATATAAACTTTGTATAAAAATGATCTCGAGCGGTAATAGAACGATTTTAATTGTGCCTCGCCACTCCAGTGCAAAGGGTTAATTTAAAGTCGGCGGTATGCTCGAGGCTATGCACCATGGAAAACTTCGTGGTTTAACTCTATAATTAGCCGGGCAGTTTTAACTACGTTTTCGTCAATTATTTAGGATGTGTATCTTCCATTCGCAAGAAGATCGTTCACGGAATGATAAAGCGTGCACGGCCTTCGGCAAAGAATTGATCGACCTGTACTTGGACACTTTAGATATCGATCCATTAGCGGAGTCCTCCATTCCACCAACCTACTTATTCGATTCAGTCAATGCGCGCCAGTCATGGACGGGTTGCAATTGTTGGCAATATTTAACCCCTTCGCAATATTTAACCCCTTTTAGCTCGAGATCCAAAATATTTTTCCAAACTTACAGCGTTTCCATTTCAAGTGACCCGGCGCGTTTTACACGTATTATAGACTTTTTGCGACTCTTGCAATAGTTAACAGAGTCTTAACAAATTTTTGTAAGTAAGTAAACTTGATAAAAATGAGTTTGAAACGTGGCATGATAATTCTCAGCGGCGCCTCAGAGTCGCCACTCGACCGCAGTACTATAATATAGTACTATAATACTATATTACAGTACTATAATATAGTACTATAATACTATATTACAGTATTGTAATATAGTATTATTAAATATAGTATTAGGCGAATTTCACTGACTCAGATCATATAAACGAAAAAGTTCTCATTATTCTGTAAACTCCACTGTTTAAGCTATTTAAAACCATATATATTTTATACACTTATTATTATACACTTATTATTACTTAAAAAAAAAACGCATTTAAAGAACTTAAAAATGATATCGCGTTCCTCTGGACTCATTAAAACTATCAAAATAATTAAATAAATATTCCCATAGATTCTGCGTCTCGCAACAAACGCGCTTTTTATTTCGCATAAAAATCCTCCATCGTCCGTGTGACGCAACGTTTCGCAGCGCTGGTAACGAAGAAGAAATTGTGCGTTCGCCGTTGCAAGGGACCGCGCGGAGTTTCCTGGTCGCTCTTTTAAATTAAGGACGAAGAGTATTCGAACGGATTCCGCGGCGCGCGCGCGCGAGCGGACGGGTGTCCCGCGTCTCCGCAGCCAACTTTCTCCCTGCGCCGCCACCGTTCGTAAACAAATGTTCACGTAACAGGTTGCCGGCGCTGTGGGTCCCCTGCGCCGCGTTCCGCGCTCTCAAGTCTCAAGTGCACGCATTTGACACTGCCGATATCACCGGTGGCGCAGCATCGTCGCGCGGACCGCTCTTTTGCCGGCCAGACGACGCTCTTTTGCGATACACGAGGAGAAAGCGGCCGTAAAACAGGAATCGATGTAACTCCTCTCCGCGGGCGATTACTGGTCGCCCCGTATAATCGCCGATGTAATTCGCCGCGGCGGCGAACGAAAATTCAGCCGAGAGATTTTAACCCTTTGCGCGCGAAGCTGCTTTAATACGAAATTTAAAATAATCCTAAATCAGCCCCAAATATTAAATGATGTTGTTGGAATGTTGAAATTATTTTGAAACGCGATACGAGAATTTTTCACGGTGCCTCGGAGTCCGCTGATATTGTAGATCGTAATTTATCAAGGCAGAGGATCTTATACAATATATGTATTCTACAATATGTTCCTGTATTCTCTCGAACGGCGTACGCATACG
>NC_135782.1:3391802-3402608 GCF_028453695.1 Augochlora pura | reverse complement strand
AATATTACATAATAATATATAATATTACACAATCTCTGGAATTATTCTTACCAAGTTTAATAAACAATTTCGACCGTCCGACAAACGCAGAATCGCTATCGATTACTCTTCGACAACGCGAAGGAATGGAAAACATATTCCCCGACGCTTTAAACGAAAAAAAAAAAAATATCGAAGCGCGATAAAGGGTAGCAACGCGTGCGTTCGCTATGCGACGATGGCGATGGCGATGGTGGTGCGCATTGGCCGTCACGGTGGTGTGTCCCTTTTACCGGTTTCGGTCCGCAGCCATTCAGAAAAATCGTTCATTCAGAATAACGCTTTGGAAGCGGAGTCACAAACGACGGATCCTCGCGGGGCCATCTGCGGAATAGTCTCTCGGGGGAGAGGGGGGGGGGGGGGGGGGTCCCTTCGAAAAAAACGATTTGAAAAGGCACAGGTGTATTTACCTTCGGAACAGGCCGCGGCGATCACGACGGCTAACGACGAGGCGGAGACGTGATCGTCTCGGGCAGACACAGGCAGAGAAAGAGAGAAAGAGAGAGAGAGAAAGAGAGAGAGAGAGAGAGAGAGAAGGAGTGAGAGGGTGGAAGTAAAAGAGAGAAGTAAAGACACAGAGAAAAAGAGAGAAATAGTGATAGAGAGAAAGAGAGAAAAGGAGTGAGAGTGAAAGAGAAATAGAGAGGGATATATAGGGAGAAATAGTGATAGAGAGAAAAGGAGTGGGAGTGAAAGAGAACTAAAGAGAGAAATAAGAGCGAGACAGCGAGAGAGGCACCCTCAGAATTCCACGAACAGGATATAATCGTCGCCGACGTAAGGGGGGGGGAATGGTCGGGCGACAAATAACGTAACATCGGAACGCCTTTGATCCTCGCGCGATCTTCCGCCCTTCTTCTCTTTTTCTCTTCCTCTCGATCTTTTTCGACAACGGAAATTGCCGGCATGCGGGCCGGCGTTTCCCCGCTCGTTGGAACTCGTCCGTACAGTAACGCCCGGGCCCTCTCGTTACACTCGCATTACTCTATTGTTCCATTGTTCTATTGTTCTAGTTACGGGCGCAAGTTGTAAATAACGGCGCAACAAATTTCTTCGTACCGCAATATTGGCTAGAATTTAGTAATCCCCGTTGGCCGTCGAAACGTCTCGCGACACGTAAATAATGCTTCGAGCGCGCGCGCGTGCGCGCGGCGAAGGCGATTGCGTTTAGCCCGCTGCGCATAACTTTGCATGCTAATGTTTACCTGGGCTAATTCAAACGAATTATCATAACACCTGCTGCGCGGTCCCCTACCCTAATTAATTTTCATTAGGTCGGAGGGAGGGGACGGTTCGTTTTGACTGGCCGTCGGCGGAAGAGGATCGCGAATCGACGGTCTTTCGAGGCGCCGTGAAATTGCGCCGTTCTTTTTCAACGACAAATTGGCTGCCTGTAAACTAGAGAGTTGCACAAGGTGTCGAATTATTCTTGAAAGTGTGTACAACGATCTCTATATATTTATTTATTTATTTCATTTTACTTTAATTCATCTTATTTTCACTTTATTTTAGACTTTACTGTGATTTTAGGGTCGCTGTCTTTTATACAGTAGAAACCTCGTTATCCAAAAAGTTGTAACCGGCCTGGTTACCTATTGTCTCCAGGCGAGCGATTTCATCTCATTGTGCAATACCGAATTATTCGTAAACATAACTGCGTCGTATCGCGGAAACACCGCGCAATATTGTAGAATCGACCTCGCCGTCGTTTCAGCGTAAAAGTTTGTAAACTCCGTTCACCCACGGGCGACCCGTATTTAGCCGAGGAATCGGCATTCCTCGCTCTTCCCATTATATAAATAAATGAGATTTATATACTCTAAATAAAACCAAATTTCTATCAAATAAAATCCATTAATTAACCCTCGGGCAAATCCTTGCGTCCAGCGACACGAATCTCGCGTAAATAGCCGACGCGGACAGTAACCGGGCGTGTCGGTTCATAGAAAATCTACGTACGTTAACCCGTGTGAAAATTGGACCCGGTTACAAAGTTATTGGACGAGACGAGAAAGTTTCGTAGTCGCCTTGGCGGCCCTACAGAATTTCGTATTCCCTTTCCTTCCCGGGGAATAAATAGGAGATTTACTCGGAGCCGATCTCAAGGCCGGCTCTCGGCCCAGTCCGAAGGGAGTGTCGTGTTTCAGATCTCTTCGGTGTCAAGGCTCCTCCTCGTTCGAAGGCCTGGCACACATTGTTTAGCGCTAACATTTTCCACCGGAGAAGAATCGAAAGAAGCCGCCGACGGCTGTCTCGAGGCCGGACGATACTCGGAAAGCCGAAATTTTAAATTCTGGGATCATTTTTCTATAATCTAGATTTGTAGGTTAAAACAGCTTCGAGTGCGAAGGGTTAATTCTCAAAAAGCAATTCAGATGTCAGCGATTTTTCTGCGGCCTATTTGGTCACATTTTCGCAGGTGTTCTCTTCGGTATAAAAAGCAAAAAGGGGGTTGATTCGCAGCGTCGTTTTACTCTTGAATTTTCCCGCGACGATCGCGTCGTTCGCTAACAAGCCCGAGCGATCCGTTTAGCCTCCGCAATTAGGAATTAGCCGCGACAAAAAAAAAACTGTAGCCGGTCGAGCGTAACGGTACACGAAATTAAGCCCGTGTACGGACAAAATGCAACGCTCGGCGCGATGTTTAGCGAGCCGATTCCGCGCGTCCCGATGCGAAAAACCAGACGCGCGAGCGCGCGCGCGAAATGCAAAACGCGCTGTTGGAAAACTAGTTCGTTAAGGAATCCAGCCGCGGAGGAAGTGCATCGGACAGCGATGCGATACAGTTACGGGCAGACAGAAAACGCGGCGCGGACGTACGGGCGAATGAATCGCGCGGCGCGCCGCGATTAGATCGGAAATAATAAGGACTTTTCTGGCCCCGTGGAACGTGTTCCCTTATCGAGGCTCGCATCGGCTACCCCATCATTCTTACTTACAGCGGGCAAATGCGTTTCCAATGGGGGGGGGGGGGGGGGGGGTGGGGGGGAGAGGCTTCGAACGAGCTCGATTATAACCGCGTAACCCTCTTTGTAATTCAATTTCATCCGGATTCCTGGTCAAACGTCTAATTGCCTTCGATCGTTTCTTAATTGTTCATAAATCAACCATTTGTGTATAAATCGATCCTCTAATACATAAATCAATCCTCCGATACATGGGAAGCCCGATCAAGATCTTATCTAAAGCCTCCAATTTCGACCACAAGCGCTAATCAAATTCTACGATTAATATTGAAATCTTCGCGCAACCCTTAACAACCGTAAAGCCGTCAGAGGTTGTTTTAAATTATAATTGAATTAATAATTAAAGTGCAGTTTTACCCTTGCTAAATCGATTCTTGCGACTCTTAGAATATCGGTTTTGCTTAAAAATGATTTTGCAACGTGACAGAACAACTTTGACGGTGCGCCAGAGTCGCCATTCGAGTGCAAACTATTAAAGTTCGATTATAAAGTGACTTACCTTTTCGATGGCTTCCAGCGCCGCTTCAAAACTCCCAGCATGAGTAAACCGATGTAAACGAGGCCCAGGTAACGACGGGCTTCCGACACCCAGGAGCGTATCAACCACCAACACCACCAAAACCAATCACCACACAACAACAGCAACCACCGGGTCAGCCTCGTCGATCTTTCCGAAAGACCTTTCTTGTCACACGAGTCACACCATGATCGTTCACTGTTCCGCGATATTTGGCGCCAGAGTAATTCGCTGCACCACCACTCACTGCGACCACTCGATATAAGACGGAGAGGAGGGTGGGTATCGATATTAGATCGGCACTCGCGATATACTTTCGGGCTGGACTCCCCCTTGGCCGCAGAATTCTCACACCTTGGGGAACGCGAGGAAACTTGGTTGAATTTCGTCGTCGCGTGGCCGAGCTGATTTAAGAAAGGTTTCGCGTATTTTTATTGCGAAGTAAAGGGGGTTGATTCAAGGATTTTTATTACGAATTAAAAAGTCGAACGAATTACGAGTTGAAAAATCGCGCTTCCGTGTTACGGGAATTTTATCGATCTGCCGGAAGGTTGTAATCTATCGAGACGCTTGAAATCAGTGTAAAAATATCGCTCCGAGATAGACGCTGTTTATCTTCGGATTAATTCCGAGGTATTCAACAATGGATTCCTTGGATTAGGTGGACTGCGGGCGTTATCGATTCGGGAGCGTTAATCTCTGGTGGATAACGATAACGAAATGGGGAATCCGTCGATCGCGAAGAATCTCTCGATCGCGGGGAATTGGATCGCGGGGAGTCTCTCGATCGAGGAAAATCTAAATCGAGGGGAAACCTGCGATCGCGGGGAATCTGGATCGAGAAGAATCTCTCGACCGAAGGGAATCTCGATCGCGGCGAATCCCTCGATCGTTGCACCGATCCGTTAACGCATAATAAGGTCTCCGCGCGTCGATACGGGTGAACGTCCTGCCACGCTATATTCGCCGGCGAAAGAAAGACAGGGAGACGCGTCGATAGTTATGTCACGCGCCCCCGACGATCCCCTTCGCTTCGAAATAAAACCCTGTAAAACATCGAACACGCTCAGAGCAAATAACGACGCTTCTCGAATCTTATCGTCCGCGATCGTCGACGAGCCCGGTTAATTAACCGGTAAAATCGTAAGCTCGGCACACGAGACTTCGAAGCGCGAAATCCAATCCTCGCTTCCAGAAGGGGAAAAAACGACTGCTATCGCGAGCTGCAACCCCTTCGCCGACGGGACGCGAGTGTGGTCTTTAGCAATAGTACAGTCTGAGTAAACGTCATCGCCTGATGAGCTTTACATCAATAATCCACTGTTACTCGTGTCCCCGAGATAGGTGCGCGCGCGCGCCCGCCGCCGCCACTGATTAATTAGCCGGCTATGACCGAGCACGAACGCGCCCCACGGCTTGCCGGATTAATCGTTCGCGAATAATAAAATTGTTAATTTAATAAATGAATAATTTGTTAATTTAGTACACAAGTGTTATTACAAGTGCAAGGAACGTTGTGTATTTATTCGAGAAGCAGAAATTTTGGCACGAATTGCTCCGAAACGGAGACTTGGCAGATTATGTCAGCGCGCGAATATCGCGAAAGAACCGCGCGCGCGCCTAAAATCGTCCCTCGGAACCGGGCCGACGTTTCTCGAAGTGTCGCGTGTCGTTTTCCCCGGGTTGCCTCCACACCGCATCGATCGATCGATGGTTCTCGCGAGGATCTACACGGGTAATCTAGCCGAACCAGAAACAGAGAGGACGGGGGCAGACGATTGCGCGCGGAAACGTTGCCAGCGTAACAGACGCCTCCCTCTCATTTAACCCTATGCGGTTATGAATCACCGTTGCCGTTCCGAGGGGGTCACTCGAGGCACCCGCGACCTCCACTTTGCCACTGGACAAGAAGCACTGGCGTAACCTTGCACCGCGAGCCGTTTCGTTCGACCGGACCCCGCTTCAAGACCACACCGCTGTCGAAAAAGCTCGACGAAAAAGAGCCTCACGGCCCCTCTCTCTCCCTCTCGACACGTTTACTCACGGTTTTTAAGGGCTCACTGCGTCTCTCACCCTTTCGACGGTGGTGCGCGCGAAGAAAACACACTCCACGACTTGCACGACGTAGTTATCGAACGTGTCCCGACGCGAATCACCGCGGCCGAAGCAAAAACGCAGCGATCAGAGGAAGCTAAGGTCGCGCGCGCGGAAACACTGACACGAACCGGCTGCGCGCCGAACTCGAACTGAACCAAAGACAGAGATGGCAGACCACGCGGTGTACTCCTTCCCGGCCGCTACGCCGGGCTTCTCCCTGCCCTCCCTCCATCCCCACCACTCTCTCGGCCGCCTATCCCCACGGACTTCCCCTGGCGGCCAGGCTCGGCTCAAGGTTCCCCCGATACCAACCGTACGGATGAAAATTTCCTAAAAAATTACGACAGGATTCTCGGTTAACCAAATTAGACGCGGAAATAGGATGTAAGTATTTGAAACAGTTCATTTAACCTTATTTAAGAGCAACATTTTTTTATTTTACAAATAATGGAAGAAGATATCGTCAAAGTGATGGGATTGGATAGATTTTATTTTTAAAAAATCCAATCGTTTTATTTAATTGTCTAAGTAGTTTTGTGATGTTTTTAAGACGTTTTTCAACGTAACACGATTCATCGTAACAATTACACGTGCTCCAATTTTACCTCCCTTTATATTTAATAGCAAACAAACAAATAACAAGATATTATTAACATTCCCTTCTTGATTAAATTCTCGAATATATTTTCTCAGAGAAGACGCGTCGCAATATACAGTAAAATATAAAAGAGGACTCGAATACACAGGGAAGGCTTTACCGGCATCGTTTAAAACGGTGCTCAAGCGAGACAAATGAAAACCGAAGTTCCACGGTGTAAAGCGTGTCTCCTTAAATCTCGTCCGACGATTCGCGAAAGCCTGGCATTAAAACAGGCGAACCAAACCCGGCGCTGAAGTAAAAGTCGAAATGCGTCGCGCGCGACGCAGTAAACCACGTGTTCATTAGAAAACACACGCGCGGTGCGCGAACTTACAGGATCGCGTCCCCGGCGTCCCTGTAACCCGGGCATAAAAAGCCCAGGGACAAGCCCAGGGAAACGGGCTTTAACCGCGTAATCTCGTGTTTACTAATCGGATTACGGCATAGTTAATTCGTAGGAAAACCGACGCTGTTATTCCCGATGCGCCAACCATTCCGCCAGAGTCTCTCTCTCTCTCTCTCTCTCCCTCTCTCTCTTCTTATCGTTTGTAGCGACGTTGATTGCCCCACGCGTGATTCTTGTAACGAGGTAGAGTATAACTCTCGATTTTACGAAATAATTGCCAATGCGGGAATTAGGCGAGATTTTTAATCTCAATTTTTTATAGTTTTTTAAATTTTTATCGATTTCTAGAATTTTGTAGATTTTTAGATTTTCACAGATTTTTAGATCTTTATAGATTTTCAGATTTTTATAGATTCTAGATTTTTATAGATTTTGAGATTTCTATAGATTTTTAGATTTTTATAGATTTTCAGGTTTCTACAGACTTTTAGATTCTTATAAATCCTAGATTTTTATAAAATCTAAACTTTTATGGAATATTTTTAAATTCTAGATTTTAATAGATTCTAAATTTTGAATAACGTTGAAACGGTCCAAACGGAACGCTCGCGTGCCCGGCAACAATTGGCGTACGCGTTATGGGAAACGCGAGACCCGCCACTTGACCCGAACCAAACGCAAATCGCATTAACTTATTAATACTAAGCAAGAGGAATATACCCCGACAGCAGCTTTGCTAAAAAATTATGAGCTCGCCTCTTGACATTTGCCCGTCCCACGAGAATATTCATCTTCCTCTCTCTCTCTCTCTCTCTCTCTCTCTCTCTCTCTCTCTTTTTCCCCCCTGTTCCTACCCCACCTGTATGGCCGCCGGCTAAAGGTCGCCCTGGTTTCTTTCTATTTCTAAAGCAAAAATAGCTTTCTTTAATTAGGGCTTATAAGTCAACACCTGCGACACATGGAATCGTGTTTCAAAATTAATTAACCATAGAACTACCCCATGGGATTACGTCCACTTTATTTTTCAATTGTCTACTGACTCGTGGATAAATGATACAATTTTTAATATTTCTAATATTTATTATTATTAATATTTAGTTTCGAATTTTTCTTCTAAATCGTGTCTTTGACTTTATATTTTCTATTTTAAAAATAATAAATATATAATATATATATATATATATTTCGATTATTGAGATTTTATTTGAAATTGCTCTGCAATCCCTGTTTTGTTATCCGCGTGATCACGTGAAGAAAGAAAGGAGGTAGTTTTGAGGTTATAGCAGGAAAATCCCGAACGCGCCACGATGCGCTCGCGCGTTTCCGTTTTAGAATTTGCACAATGCTTGTAATAAGCCGAAGGCGGTCTCCACGCTTCGAAAGTCCGCTTCGCGTGTATTATTCTTTCGCTTCAACGAATTTAAACAGGCGGCTCCCTGAGAACTCCCCCCCGTCAAACACAATGCTAACCGGTAATTGAATTGTCATGCTTTCAAAGAGTTCCACCCCGAAATTGAAAAATCCTCTGCCCTCTGTTCCCATAGAACATCCGTCGTGGAATACCGGGAAAACGTACGGTTATTTCTACAATTATCTTGTACAATTTCTACAATTCCTGTTTACGTATTTATAACGTCTATCATTGGTCCAGCCGCTGTTTAAAATAAATTTTAATAACTTCAAAAGGCTCTTAGAGCAATGCGGTATTTGAAAAAAAATTATTGCAATGTTAAAAAAAATAATAGCTACATAAACTATAAAATAAACGTATTTACATCGAAAGTAACGTCTCCATATTAAAATTACAACAGTCTCAAATTCGAAAGGGTTGAAAGCGGCACGAAACTGCATCGAAGCCAACGAGCCGACGAAAATCATTTCCAACCGATATATTTACAATTCGCCGAGCGACAGCAGGTGATGCTAACGCCCGCATACTTTCTTCCGTGCGCCGTAGAAGGCGCACCGTCGAAGAATTATTATGTAAAGGTACAGCGCGCTAAGTGGTATAACGTATGTGACAGATACAGCACGAGTTTCGAAGACGGGCGAAATATCCCCGGGTGCGACTCGTCGTCGTTCGAACTTTCCACTTCTGGAAATGCAATCGCGCCGAATTATTCAGCTTCTTCCGGCGCATCAGCCCCGTTGCCTCGAACTTCTTCGCGAACGCCCGGTTCGGCATGCGACTGCAAAAGTTGACGCGGCGCAGTCGGTCGGTGCACCAATTCCGTCGTCGTCGAATATCCCCGGACGGCATCATGCTTCCTCTCCGGTTTAGAGGTTCTGGGGGCTCGGCTAGCCGGCTTCGGCGGCGCTCGGCCACAATCGCAGAGACGATGCATCGATTTTTCCTTCGTTGCAGCCGCTCCTCTCTCTCTCTCTCTCTCTTTCTCTCGCTCGCTCGCTCGCTCTCTCTCTCTGCAACCCCCGCTGCATGTGCATCGTCTTCGCAACGCTTCGGCGACCCTCTCTTCCGGCCGTTTCGGACTTCACCTTCTAGGCGAGCCGACTCACCCCTTTCCCCCCCACATCAAATGCAGGAGGAAAGTTTCGTCAATGTATATTGTGATGGAATGTCGCGTTTCCTGGTCGAAATGATAAACAATGTACTGATAAGTATATTAACAAGTTTTATGTGAGAACCATGGTTTGGTTGTTGAAATATTGTTATTAATAATTTGTACGGTCTCGCTAGACATTTGTCGTGTTTTCTGGCTAAAATGATGATTTATATATTGACAAATAAATTAACTATTCGCAGAAGAAAAAGCAGCGATCGCAAGCGCCAAACAAATAAAACGTAGATCAAGCCGTTGTTCTTTTTGATCGGCCAATAGGAAAGCTTTTATCGCCGAGCGAAGAGCTCGCCGGCCAACCGCCTGTTAATCCGTCACCGAAAAAAATTTATCGCCCCTTTCCCCGGTCAACTTCCCGAAGTACAAAGTTCCTTCTCGTCTTATTTCCATGAAAAAGTTCCTCGCACACTTTTCATCGTCCACCGTCGCGCAACTTTCTCGACGAGGTGGTTCTAGATTTAATAACACCACGGAGAAGATATTGCCGGTCGCTGCAATATAAATTCTATTCGATAGATTGTTTTTTGAAAAAAATTATCTCCGGCGAAGTTTCACCGCTTCGAAAAATCTATCATCTATTATGGAGAACGAGGATGACAGAATCTACTCGTAATCGGAACAAGTGTCAGACGATCGGCGACGCGTGGATAAATCCAGACACACTGACACACATTTCGAGCAACCTTCGAAACGTGATAATTAGCCCCGGATGTACAAAGGAGACACGGCTCTCCCTCTAAGGGCTCGCGCGTTCCCCGCCAATGAGAATTATCCAAAAATAAAAGAGAAGTTCTCCGTCGGGGAATGGAACCGTTCCCGGCAGCGCGCCGCGCGCGGATTCTTTTCATTCGAACAAAGAAAAAGCCGCGGAGCGAAAGCCGCGTAAATCAAAGAGTAAAAACTCGTAAAAAGATTGGGGTTGTTCAAGGACACTAGACACGCGAAGGCGCACCAAAGTATTCTCTCGCGGCACTCGACCCGATTTCCATCCGCGTCGCGTAATTACCGGCGGGTTGGACGCGTGCGTCCGTTCCTGAGGGAAACACTTGCTTGCTCTCTCTTTATTTCTCTTTTTATGATAAAGCTGCAAAGAGGGATGAGATTAAATCGCATCGATTTGGAATCGAAATTGCCGATAACAGTACGCAGTATCTTGCGCAAATTCCGCCATTTCGACGCTTGGACAATCGCGCCGAGAACCTAAAAGTTTGCTGAAAAATTCAGTATTTTATTTACTTTAAAAAGAAAAAGGGAGAGAATGAAGAAGAAAGAAAAAGCGAGAAAAAGGTAGAAAAAGAAAGAAGGAACGGAAAACGGCCGTTGAAAGGGGCATCGATGCCTCCGGACGTGTTCTCTCCGTCTTGTCGCCGCGATATAAAATACCGGCTGAAAAAGGCCGCGCTGAATGGCCGACGGCCCGGCTAAAAACCGGACTTGCTCTCGTTACGCCGCGCCAAAGAAACGAAGCGACCGCTCTGAGCCGCCCGGCCGTCGCATCGGCGCAGGTGAGCCGGCCAGATGACCGCCGCGGAAACGGTGAATGAAGAACCAGCCGGGGAGAGCGTTTTCGTTCGGACGCCGTTCGTTGCACCGGGCCCCGGGGTCGGGCCGGGTCGGGCCGG
>NC_135782.1:3279223-3391702 GCF_028453695.1 Augochlora pura | reverse complement strand
TCAGGAAACTATTCTAATTATTAGACAATTTTTAATATATAGAAATGATTGAAAGAAAGGGTATTCTATTAATTCAAGGTTTATTTGGTCACTGTCTCGGGCGCGAAGAATTGTTATCTTGCACAATAAATATATAAATGACAACGTAATGTGTATAATAATATAACATAAACGATAGATAATAATATTAAAATTATTTTGTCCTATTTAGGAAATTGCTAAGAATGAATAAGGGTTGATCAACGCAGCGTGGAATAAATCGCTGCGCAACGGGTGCAGTTAAAGGAATTATATTCCGCGGGGGTTGTTCGCATCGGAATGCACCCTGGCCGACGAATTGTTCATCATTTAGTGGACTATCGATCAAGAGAGGCACGACGAAACGAGGATGGAAGATAGAATTGAAGCGCATCGGTGAACTCACCCTATCTGGCGCGGGGGTGAGGATCGTTCGACGCCTCCCTCTTTCTCGATTTTTCGAGACGCGAGGCACGGTACCTTTGGAATTCGTGGCGCCGGGGTTGCGCACCCCCAAACATCGCCCTCGAGATACTTTTCCACTGTCGGAATATATGTATTATCACTCTCGCACCTCGCCCCTTTTCTCGCCCTTTTCGCCGCGCGAATTCTCGCCCTTTGCTCGCGATCTCGCCCCGCTCTATTGTTTTCTCGCCGCGTAGCCGCCGATACACGGATTTACGGGTATCCCCATCGGAGTGGTGCCCGAGGTGACAGAAGGGTCGTCACTGGCATTGACGACACGATCGTCAGGCGATAGTCGACGCGGCTGCGCGCGGCCTGACAAACCAACAGATGACGACGCAGCCGTAAGGGTTGATCTTCGGGATCGCTGCGATCGCGACGCGCGCAACGATCTGCCCGCGGATTTTACGCGTTTATTATGTTTTTACGCGGTATATTATTATTTTACGCGGTTATTATTATTAACCCGGGGCAAACGGGTTAGCGAAATATATTCAGAATAATTAAAATATTGGAAAGACTTTAGAAATTGTTATACTATTTTTTTCATTTATTCGAATTGTTGAAAATGGAAGACTCCTGTGCTAGTCGAGCAGACGATTTTTATTTAGTAATGATAATATCGTAGAAAAAGTATCTCTAAAAATTGAAGCTCGAATTTTGTTTGAACTAATTATTTTCTAATTAGTTGAAATATAAATACCGTGATTAGTTAATTCTTGAGAATTGATTCTAATGTTCGCAGGTTTCATTAAGGTCTATAGGAAAATTAGATGCATAAAAATATATATCGAATGAAATTCACTTATAAACGATCATAGTCTAATCGAAATAATGAACGATCAAAGTCTGGACGATATTATGAATGATCCTAGCGTACTCAATTATATTTATATAATTTATGTCAACCTTCGCAGCGACTACGTCGGTTTTTATGGTAAACGCTTCCGTGTTTTTAACAAATAGATTTAGTTGTAAATCGTTCGACCAGATGGTGCCAGTTACAGGGGTGGTTGGGGATTGAACGAAGCAACAGGTAGTCAACTAGATACTACTCGCAGGGTTCTAATAACCTGATGTAGAAATTCCTTGCTGTTTAACGCAATTGTACGTGTGTTATAAATAGTATATAATTTCCTCCATCTTCAAAGGCTTTTTCACAGACGAGCCACCAATAAAACCGAGTTGAAAAAGCCCAGGGGTAACAAAGAAACACGCTGCAAATCATCGATGTTATCTACGATCGCGAGCGCATTAATTCAACAAAAAACAGTGACCGCGTTATTATCGATGAGACCGCCGGTGAAACATTGATACCTTTGCTTCGGCAAGAACCTAATTAAAGCGGTGCTGTCAGCTGGAATCTGTATAATGTATACAAAATAAATGGCTTACAACACCTAGGAATAAGTATCGCTGATTGATACACCGTGCGATTATCGTATCTCGATCTATCGGCTAACCAGCCCGTGATTAACGACTTTTGATTTTTGCGATACGGCGCCCTTTTTTTCAAACACGTGCCGTTCGTTTGTCACTGTGATAATTACGTGAGGAAATAATCTCGCGGGCGTACAGCAGATTTAAAAGCAGAAGATGCTCGTAATTGGAGATGCTGGGACCACCTGGTCCGCAAATTTAATTACCGCTCCGTTCGTTTCTCTAACGCCGGAGAGATGCGAGTCCCGAGAGAAGATTCGAGAGAAGATTCGAGAGAGAGAGAGAGATTAATCTCAACGACGTTCGCTTCTCCTTAATTGCACGCAAATTGCAGCGGGCAACGTTTTAGTGTTCGCGACGCTCTGGGAACAGTTTAATTCTTTCGTACGTACAATTCGACGGTAAAGATGCAATTTCTTCTGGGTTTGCGCAACAGACGAGGCGCCGTTGTCTACGAAGGCGGGCGTCATTAACGGTTGCCACGATTCGCGGAAGCCGACCGAATTCTTATTTATTCGACAGAGTCTTTTCATTTGAATAAAATAGACGAGAATCAACCCCCAAAGTTCAACCTCTGCCGAAACCAGTTAATCAACGAGAGTTTAATATTAATTTTAATTTGGACTTGAATGTGAAATTAAAAGAAATTAAAAAACATCCATTTGTCAATTTGTGGATAAAATCAAGCAAGCTTCCTTACTTAAATAAAATAAACGAGAATCAATCACCCGAAATTCCCACGCCACCGAAAACCATTCGATTAATAAAATTTTCTTTCCAATTTTAATTTGAACTTGAATGTGAAATTAAAAGAAATTAAAAAACATCCGTTTGTCAATTCGTGGACGAAATCGCGGCTTCCATCGACCAATAGATTAATTTATTCGAATTTTAATTTATGCGCGTTCGATCGCGGGCGGGTTACGTCGCGGCGGTGGTTCCGCTCGAAATTTCACTTTATTTCGGCCGAAAAGTAATTCGCTGGACCAGGCGCGGCGTGCGTCACGCTGGGTTTAATAAATAAAACCGCATACATGCATGCGCGCGGTGCTCGGTGCCCGGCCGAAGAAAGTTGTTCCGCGTTGTCCGAAGGAAAGGACGTGTGCGCCGCCGTGCTTACGCAATACACGCATATCTCGAGCAGCCTCTTTCTCTTGCATCAGGCGCGTTTCTTTCGGCGTTGCTTTCGCGAAACTCGTTCGCGCTTTTCTAAATCTCTTTCTTATCGGCTGCCAGGACGGGGACGGTCGTCAGGTTATGTCTGTTTCACTCTGCGCTTTTCGCCGCGAAAATTTCAGGGAAAATTGAGAGAAATTCGAAAGAAATTCGAAAGAAAATTGAAAGAAAATTCGTGAGGAATTCGAAAGAAAATTCGATAGAAATTCGAAAGAAAATTGAAAGAAATTCGAAAGAAATTCGAAAGAAAATTCGAAAGAAATTCGAAAGAAAATTCGAAAGAAATTCGAAAGAAAATTGAAAGAAATTCGTGAGAAATTCGAAAGATATTTTTCCGGAAATCTCGACGCGTTCCGCACAATTCGATTCTTTGATTGCAATGGTAATTTATTCACCGGAGACGAACCGGCGATTTGTAATTTTTAATTGGCTTTCAATGGGAGAATATATCTTCGACACGGATATTATATAATATGTGTAACAATTTCACCGAGACGAAGATAACGAAGAATTATTATTAAATTCTCAAAACTGTCCTTGCATTCGCTTTGATTATTTTTGTTAGTTATATGTAAAATCCGTGGTCTAGAGATCGAAAATATTTGCACCCGATTTTTAGAATTTCTAACGTAGATCAGCTTCCATTGTTTCGATTCACTGTGTCACTAACTTATATCCTAAACTCCACTGACAAATCGAGGGTGTATTTTATATGTTTCACTGGCAAATTCAGGGTAGATTGTCCATCGTATATTTACGACATTTATTATATTTATTTATATTATACTTAGTAATATTATATCTATTTATTTAAATCCATTTGTTCGTATTTATTTATCCATATCTATTAATCGATATTTATTTATCCATATCTATTAATCGATATTTATTTACCCATATCTATTTACCCGTATCCATTTATTACCAATAAATCAGCTACAATTATATACGAATTCACGATGAAAGAATCGTAGATCGGCGACTCGAAAACCGGTGAAAGAACGTCGAAAGCGTAGAAAATCGGCGATCTGCGTTATTTTGCTTACCGGACACACTGGGTTGCACGCGATAGTACACGACAGACACCGTGAGGCTCGATTCTGTAACACCTTTCTTGTTCAACTGTGACCGGTCCAGCAAGCGGCGCCCCTAAATATACTGTCAGTAAGTAAATGCGACTGCCCCTACTACCGATCCGACGCGATACATACGAAGAGAACACGGCCAACGGGAATTCCGGCCGATCAATTGCACCTGTATGGGGGTGAGAACACCGTGTCGCGGCCGGAACGAGGTCTCGAAAACATTCTAGACGTTTCCTACTCCACGGAACAATGCGTCGCCGGAGAACGTGTTTTGACCAATGATTAGCGAGAATCGCCGGAACGTTCAATACCCGGAATAATTTCTACTTATCGTTACTTTTTCGTTTTGCTATGATCATCCAACCGGCCACTGTGATTAACATCGCCGCGAGACACCCGGCCAAGTTTTTGAGGCTTTTCTTACAATGTTATGCCGCAATGATTGATACTTAAAAGTCACGGAGTCATATTCGTAATATGAATTAGTTCTTGATTATGGCATATGCGTTATACGTCGGACATGACGAAAATATGAGAAAATACTAAAAGATATATTAACTTCCCGCTAATTCTTCCGTCATCGTAGAAACAATAATTATTCACTTCCATTGAGAAAATCGCAGTGCACATTAGTCCGTGTCTAATCGTCCCTCCGTTCCGCGGACAAAAGCGTACAGTTCGAAAACAGTCGATACAATTATTCAAGCCTCGCGGATGGTTTCTTGATGGTCATAGATCATCAACAATTGTAAATATCCGTCGCGAGGGTCGAAATAATCTTATCTACCCTCGTAACACTATCGTTTTGTAATAAAAGTTTGCAAAATATTCTACATAATTAACTGTGCTAAGGACAAGCGAGTTTTAATTAATGAGGCGTGAAAGGAGACCTAATGCAATAGATCAAATCTAAATAACGTGTCGCCATTGAGAAGGAAACGAAGATACTACGGGAGCAGAACTATAGCAAATTCTCCCCAGTTCTGTCCTTCGGTTTCCAAACAAAAGATTATCCCGTCTTATCAATGAAAGTACAACGTCGTCTTCTAATCGTCTCTCGGCTTTGTTCGCGAAAAGCGTGCGCAACCTTGAGAGGAAAAGATGCGATCGTTTGATTCTCCTGAATGGTTTTTCTAGTCGCCGTTTCTCAAGAATTATAAAAACGCGTCGCGACGCTTCGGATCACCGTATCTCCTGCCGCTCCGCATTATCAATTCCCATTTACAAGCTGCAGGATAATCTGGAGAGAATATACAGCGCCAACGAATAAATACTATACCTGACCAAAGGAGCACAGAATCCAGGATATCAGCATTTTTATAGAATACATCACCGTAGAAACATCTATTTAAAACATCGTGGATCCTAAAAGAGAAAGAAATCGGAAATTGTCTTTTTTTGTCCGTAGAATGTTGAATCGCAGGGCGTCCCGATAATGGTTCCGTTTCGCGCCGGGATAATTCATGGGGCGTCGAGCAGGTTAATAAAAGGTAGAAACCGATTCGCCACGCGCTGCACAATATTGCGATCGTGTTATGCGCGCTTGATAGGAATCCAGGACATTCATCGTCCATGGAATGTAATTTAAGGCTCCGCCATCGCGCCGAGATTTCCTACCCGTTTCCTCGAATCTTGTTGATGTACATTCCGCTATTTATGACGGTTATGACGCGATATCTACAGCCGCGTGTCTGTGACAATAATGATTATTGGATTCGCACGCGACGCGTACGAAACGCGTCGATGAATAGCCCTGTGGTGGTGATGGTGGTGGAGGAAGAGCGATACCCGGAGTTCCTACGAATTGTTTACGACGAAGATGATGCAAGGAGGCCCGCCTATTGACGGAAACCAACGGAAAGGAGAACGGATGACTAAATTTTTGAACCACGTGAGTAACATTTCGAACGGATGAACACACGTCAGACTTAGGTCCGTGACGATCGACTTTTAATTTATGCGACTGAATTGAAATATATAAATATTTCAGAGTAGATTGTGAAGCATAAAATGTATAGATAAAAATTGTGAAGCACAAATTATATAAATAAGAAATATGAAGCATAAAATATATAAATAAAGAATATAAAGCATCAAATATATAAATAAAAAGTGTATGTATTTTAAAATACGTGAACAATGAATATGAACTATAAAATACATAAATAAAGAATATGAAGTATAAACTATATAAAATAGAAGACATTCCAGTGCCTTTCGTTAAATTCTACCTGCATATGAACAGGAACAGTGAAAGATAGACGATCGGGTATTTTATTCGAAAACTATATAATAAAACTATGAGACGATAATAAAAAGTGCATTATAATGTATTATTATAATGTGTCGCGAGGTTTAGATAACTTTCCCGAAACATCCATTAAAGGTATCGTCTGTCCAAAACCCGTTCAGCATCGTACCCGTTCGACGAGTGCCAGCGCAGATCGCGTAGCAAAACATTGTCCCTACCTTGTAGCCTATCCTCTTGGGAATCCCGATCCGTTGCATTAATTGGCCGTAAACAGGCATTGGGTCAAGGCGATGAGTGATAGAGGAAGGACTTCTATCAAAACATTTTGTTGTTTCATTTTCTACGACTCTGTTTTGCTACCTAAAACCGCCTGGTAGCTCCGCCCTCAGTTTAAGATATCGCATGATGCTTATTAATTTGCAGTCGTTATTCTAAACTACTCTATCATTGTTATTATTAATATTCTCTTTTTGAGATTCTGTATTTAAATATATTTTGATTTGGTAGTCAGCAATAAATCGTGCGACTGCATCGATAAAATAATTTCCAAGTATAAAAGATTATTTGCTCTCGACTATAATAAAGCATTGCATAGTTTCTTCAGGTTAACTAATCTTCCCTAAATTATATTTTATTCAATTGGAACACCACGCATTGATATAATATAATAAATAATTTATATTCAGCGGCTCGGTTGCTGGACAGATTCTTTTTCAAGTTTTCTGTAAGGGTGCAGGAGGGTGGAACGTTCTTCCTTTAATTTTTAGAACCGTATACGGTTATCCCACTGTTCTCTGCCTATTTTTTCAATCATTTGAATTTAATACTGCTATTTTCAAAATTAAATCTACACCAAACATAGGTAAAATTATTTAAAATAATTTAATTTGCACCGATTGAAACGGGAAGGTACGCGGCGTCTATTAAGGGGTTGAATCCGAATAAAGCAAGGACACCTAGCGGCGGCACGGTTGACAAAAGAGTCGGTAAGGAAGGAAACGGAGGAAGATATGTAGAATATGACAAAGATATTGTTAGACGAATTCTCGACGGAAATGGAGAAGTTAGGGGTGGATGTAAGAGAAAAGAGAAATATATGGACGGGAGAAAGAATGGAGAAAGGAAAAAGAAAAGAAGAAAAAAGGGAAACTAGAATACAGTAACCAGATTGAAAGGGATGAAGAAACCCCCATCACCATTTCTGTGTTGCTAAAATCGTTTCTATAATTATGAATTAAGCTACCCTTAAAACGATGCTTATTTCATTACTATCCTTATATTAATATTATTATTATTATGCTTAAATTAATATGTCATATATTATTCATAAATCACACAAAATAAAATTATTCCAATGGAGCCAAAAAACTTGAGATTTTTCGCGAAAGAATATCCTCACCGATATTTCAGAAATCGAAGCATCTTAGTGAGAATCGAGTATTACGTATATCTCATTTATATCGCGGCACAATTTTTGATTTCGACTGTATATTCAAACAATTAAAAACAATTCAAATATCGTCGATCACGGTGATCAACGTTCATCAAAGCCACCCCCTCCCTTCGACCCCATAGCCGTCCATCATCCAACATTCGCGCGGCTGATTCGTATGGTGTCCCATCGTTTCATCGAGCATCGTATTCAGGTTATCGGCCGCATTTTATCAAATCTCCAACGATTACTCATCCCGTCGCGCTCTCGGCCGGCGTTCCCTCTCTCCGTCGCCGTGTTCTCGCTCACTTTCGTGGCAGCCGGGAAGGATAACCCCGCTGCCACTCCCGGGTCCCGTCACTCTAGATACACTCCCACGTCTCGGTTCTATAAATACGGTGACTCGGGCTATTTTTACTGTCGCATCGGACACAGTTCCTGACCGGAGGAGAGTCCGCGGAATGCGGGAAGGAAAGAGACCGCGGCCGCATGGAAACTGACCTTACACCCTGATCCGCCGGAGCGCGATCGCCGGCGATCACGTAGCGTCTCCGATGATACACCCGCGCCGATACCCGCGCGGTCCTATTCTCATCGGGAACGCCATCCCCTCGCGCGCTGGACGCTTCATCCGCGCGGGAAATGTAAATATTTTCAGCAGATCTGCCAGCCCGCCGGACTTGCCAAAATAATCACGCTGTTCCTCATTATGTCGGCTTTTTGCCGCGTCTCGCGGACCGTCTACGCGCGTTCCACGCACGCTTTCCCGCTAAACCCGTTCACTCGGTGTACTAATCGTGGGCAAATATTAATATTAATGGAAAATACATTTAAAAATCCGCAAGAAACTGTTTATATAATAAAATAAAATAAGAAACGATCCCAAGCATAATCGAGCTTTTTCGACACGAGCAAACGAATATATAAAATACTTTTTAGGTATACTAATCGTGGASAAATATTAATATTAATGGAAAATACATTTAAAAATCCGCAAGAAACTGTTTATATAATAAAATAAAATAAGAAACGATGCCAAGCATAATCGAGCTTTTTCGACACGATCAAACGAATATATAAAATACTTTTTAGGTATACTAATCGTGGACAAATATTAATATTAATGGAAAATACATTTAAAAATCCGGAAGAAACTGTTTATATAAGAAAATAAAATAAGAAACGATGCCAAGCATAATCGAGCTTGTTCGACACGATAAAACGAAGTCGCAGATCGCCGGAACAGTAAATGGTTTCAGCGCATCGTCGCGCGTTTCGATTCTCCGGATCCGAGATCGGGGTCCGTCGATGATCCGAGTTCCGCAAGCATCGGCAGCTTAACCTCGATGATTTTAATTTTCCCGTATCATCGACAGTCGATGGTGAAACTCCTTTATGCGAACGCGATAGGATCGTCTGACTGACCAGTTTCACAATCGTTCCAATTTCGACGATGTGTCCAGTTTTTGCATCCCCTAACGCGAACGGAAGCTTCGGTTGATAAATCATCGATTAGGGTTAGTCTTTGCTTAATTCAATAAAAAAGTCATTGCAATTCGTTGAGCTATAAATTATCGAAAAGTATTTTATTTATGACTAGCATTTATGCATCTATTGAATAAATTGGGTAGCTGTCATTTAAAATATTAGTATCATTATTATTACTTTTGTATATTTTATTATATTATTATAATATTAATATAGTACTATAATAATACTATAAATAATATTATGAGTTTAGTAATCGCAGAAAGGAAGAATTTGCTATAGAATATTATTTAATATTTTTAATTTTATAAAAATCGACTCGCAGAGCATGCAAAACCGTCTCCGTCTGTCTCTCTTCTTGTAAAACGCTCGGTCTTTGATTATCGAGCAGCCGAATATATTCCTGCGAGCAACTGTACCGTCGCGATGACGGATTGTTGGAAGTGGCCGCTGCAGATCCGTGGCGCGTGACGTACCACGGCTAACAGTAACGAGTCATTGAGTTCTAATCTCGGTTGGAAGAGCCGGCCGATTATCAGCCCGGCCCGGCAGCATAGAACGGTGACGTAGCCGCGTCGACGTCGATCAGGTTTTTGCAACGGCTAATCGCTCCTTGCCCTACTTCAATGTTTGACTTGCCGGCACCGTCGCGGCCGCGGAAAAACATTAGCGGCCGCGTTCGAAATAGAATTTCACGCGGAACGTGCTGGACACATCGTCGACCACCGACTCGAAACGTCATCGATTGTCACCGATCGCCGGATGATCCCTGGACCCTATTACGATCTTTTGCTTCACAGTCAGGAACGAGTAAAGTGTAATTTTTAGGATCGCTAAATTTAGGTTATTTTATAGAGAAAGTTTATAGGAAAACCATAGATTATTTCGTAGAAAATGCATTCTTCTATTTATCTGTTTTTACCTATTTTTATTTATGTCTTAGCTATCGTGGAAATAATTCTAATTATTAAGTATTAATATTCATATCATTTAAAAGTGTCTAAAAAATTCGAGTCATTTTAACTTATACTCGAAACAATTAAATACACTATATTATATTCTATTATACGTCCCACGATCTGAAAATTCATAAGATATAAATTAAAATAAAATTAATTCGTTCCTGTAACTGTTGAAGAAGGAAAAAGGCTACCTGGTTCTAGGGAAATAATTTAGCGATGATCTAACACTGAATATGTACGCCTAGCAATAAATGTTCTAGGACGAACTAAAACATCGAGTTGATGTCATAGAGTAAATGGACGTGTCACGTGTGCCCGAGCAATAAAGATATTCAATGCATTCAATATACTCGCTTGTGTCCAGGTAATATTGTGTAACACCTGGCTCTGGTTGGCTGAGATATGTACACTTGTTTGCTGTACTAGGAAACAAAATCCTTGTTCTGTTGGTACAACGCGTTAACAAGCTGCATGGCATTTAATTATTCCCACGTTGATAGCGACAGGTGCGTCACTTGTTTAACGCAGAATATCCTGTTTTAGAAAAACCACGGAATTCCCGTAGAATGCATTGTTCGATGGAAACGTGAAGATTTTATATTCTTTTTAAATAACGTTCAAAGTTGTTCGTACGTGTGAAATAATTGATCGAATAAATTGAAGGCAGTTTGAAATTGTAATGGCAATGTATTGTTACAATGTGTTACTGTAAAATATTGTGTAACATATGGTATAGTAAAAATATGTAAAATATTGTATTGTATATACTATATTATCGTAGTTATTATACGCTGAATAAGATTAGAGAAAATAACATTTATTATAGCTATTGTATAATAGATTACTATATGTTAACAAATATTGTATAATAGATACATTTGCTGTAGAATATTATACAATACATTACTGTAAAATCTCTTATAACACATACTATATTATCTTATACTGCACGCTATAGAAGATTAAATAAGACAAGATTTATTACAGCGATTGCTTCCCTAACCCTCTTACGTCTCGTAGATCCTAATAAGGCTCGGCTTAATGGATCGCTTGTAAAAATTCATTCTGTAACACCGTAGAAACGTTCTATCCGTTTTACAGGACTGATTTAGCGCTCTAGATTTTAAGAAGATATCAACATATTCGAATTCTTTCGCGGAGAGCACGCCTACGGACACTTTGCTCGAACCTGTGCCGAGTTCCGAAACGATGTTTCACATCTTTTATTAAAGTTTTCTAGGAAATCCGCCGCATAAGGATCCTAGATCACCGTGAACCGCGAGCATCGCGTTTCATTCGACGGACTGACCCAAATAGCGGCACCGTTTCTAACGAGCCAATCGAATCGAGTCACGTTTCTTTTAAATTTTTCCAGACTGTCGCAATGAAATCATTTATACAAATTCTGACGGATTTATAAAATTGTAAAAATGCTTTCGCAAAATTTCAGAAGCGGTTTGCGAAATTCTAAGGATGCTTGGGAAAATTTTAATGGAATTTTAATGGCATTTTAAAGGATGCTTTAGAAAATTCTAAAATTCTAAAAAATACTTTAGAAAATTCTAAGGATATTTGAAAAAGCTCCAAGGACATTTTATAAAATCTCGAAGGATGCTTTATAAAATTCTAAGGGCATTTTATAAATTATGCCACGAGAACGTTAGCAGTTAGAGAATTAAATCTGCTCGGTCCGGATATGTATCCTCCTGAAATTCCCCAAGAACAGAGAAGCCATTGTCCTCCCTAAGTTGGTGAGAAAGATATATAGTCCATCGTCGCATCTCCCTTTTATTGTGAAATATGGACAATACGAGACCCTAATACTTTCGGCCAGCCGAGTTCATTTCTCCACCTGAATTCACCTTTTTCCACCTTCCGCGCGCTAACGTCTCGACTTACACAGAATTTATACTTTCCAATTAACATTTACATTCAATTTTACCGTGTTCCTATCGCTAGGAAAAATGGAACAATTATTTACCATTTATTTTCCCACTTACATATTTCACCCAGAGTCTCCCCTCTCCTCAATTCACATAATTCCTGTTTCTTTCAAAAAAATAAAAATTTTAGTTATAGAATATATCTCGTCGACGCCTTTAACACTGTCCATAAAATTGTTAACAATAATTTAAAAGGAAACTGAAACTTCAAGCTTCAGAAATGAGCGAAGCATAAATAGAAAAATCTTAATGCACAAGGAGTATATTTTATTGTTTAAAAATCGACCGTAGTTAAAATATAAAATTCCTTGTAATTATATAATATTTCCTCTTCTTTGAAAGGCGTCCGAATATTTCGGCAATCGAAATTACGTCAACACCTTTTATGTTTTATTTACAGTGGAATTACGCCTACGCTGGTATTACGCGCTATAAAACGTTAACGAATCGATTGACTTATTTACCACGCGGAGAACATGGTTGCACAAACGAGTGGTGAAAGTTGGAACATTTTGCGCGAATCTCCGCTTAAATGGGGACGCTCGTTTGGGGACAGTGACCGCTTCAATTCCGTTCCATCGCGAACAAAGACCTGAAATGAAAACGAGACGAATACTTCATTTGTTTCTCAAACTTCTGTAAATTATTCTGCTGTTATTTCCATCAATTGTTCCGGCATATCTGTATTAGACGATTTCCGTTTTGCCTCGTGGCGCCTGCGACAACACACTATGCAAGTGTCTGGCGCCCCGTTCGCCGAGGCATTACATCTCCTTATAAAGTCGATCGAAACTTTTAAGTGGAAGAGAATTTGCATCCCGGATCAAGGAACGCGAACTTTCAAACGATGTCCGTCGTTGTAAATTCAAAAGTTGCCGTATAATGAACGCAACCGTACCCATTTCCACGTATTTTTATTAACCGTGCAGTTTTGACGGAACCTCGTTACGAGATAGCTCTACCCTCGTTGGCCAGAGACAGAACTCGGTTGCCATACGCCATAGAACTCGCCTGTTGCATCGACGCTATTTGCATAGTATTAATTACACAGAAATCGCTCCGATTATTTTCCAATACACATCGTTCCTCTCTTTTCACTTTTACGTAACAAAGCACTGCATTTACGCTTTTCCCGTTGTCGAACTATCGAGGTTCGAGCTGCATTCGCAAAGTTATCCTTTCATTAATTTCCAAGCCAGTTCGTCGAAAGCTGTTCTTCGGCTGACTTTCAAGTATGCGAGTTCGGACGATTTAATATAAGCAAGGAAATTGCTTCGCCTTTCTGTTCCAGCCGGTTCAATTCCTCCTTGTTTTCCCATTGTTCTTTAGCCCTTTGGAGATAAGAAGTGCGTGGGCGACTGCTTCATCAATGTTTTAAATGATCTCGCTGCGCGTAGCTACTGTAACGCGCGCTCTGCGTTCCGAATTTAATTATTTATATTTAGTGGCGATTTGGATTTAATCATTTATATTTACTGGTGTCCGTGATGGTGTTAATATTAGTTAATGTATTCGTATTAATATCAATGTCAAGGTTGATATTTATTTTCTTTATTTAATAAGACAAGTTCTTCCAGGCTTACATTGGATGATATTTATATTAATACGAATACTATTACGTATATTAATATATTAAAATATATAATACACATCAATATTTACATCAATAGGTATATATTAATATCAGTACTAATTATTTATACTTATCAAATATTTATAAAAACATACAATCAAATTCAAGCTGTGTAAAAAGTACTCCTTCACCAAATTCTCGATTTTTATCCACTCGTCGACATTTAAAAAATCATAACTCCTAAACAAAAAGATCGTCCAACCATAAACGTGGACACCTCAAACCTTTCATTACAAAATCATCGCGTGCACCCAACAGAAAAATCGAGTCCCCGTAATCGGACCACTGTTTTATGCAAGTTTCACCGTAGGAGCGTTAACAGTAGATCGCTCCGCTCTATGATTGGCAGTTCCAAAGAAAAGGGGAGGGGATGAAAAGCCGCGCAGGTACGCGAAGAATTCGAACGCTATGCCCACTCGATCTCCGTCGCGATGACGTCGCGTTGTTCAAGAAACGACGTCTCTCCGTGACGCAAACGTCGATGAGTTGACGGCTCGAAAAGCGGCTTCCCCGAACTGGAAAAATCACATGTGAGATAACTATCTAATCGACGCAACGATCTAGGCGCCTTGTGAAACCGTCGGAAATTCGCGCGCGCGTTACGTAACCGCCACCCGTTCACGGGTGGGAGGTTATGTTATCGCGCGCGCACACGCGTTACACCGTGCCCGTCTAATCGAAGACGTCGTCTGATGCAGAAACGGTAAACAGACGTGACCGACGATAGCCGTCCGATTATCTGACGATCGACTCGTCACCGTTCTGTTAAAAGCAACTGGAAGTGTCCACTTCTGTACGCGATTGCGCTTCTTGAGTCATCCGCGCGACGCTTCCGTTACAATAATCATTATTTACATTTCATAATTCTGTTACCTTCTCTTTTTTATTATTTAATTTATCCTCGTATATACCGATATTTTAATATTCTATCGATTTTGACACGTTAAATGCTACGTCAGTCGTGTGCCCAGACAGTACGTCTTAAAAACGTCCATTTTACGTCTAAACGTCTTACAACCTAACATAGACGTCTCTGAAACGCCTCATTTCGAAGTTAAAATAAAACCAGCCAAAGTACGATATAAAATTAACAAAAGTACAGTATAAAGTTCAAGAAACTATCTTCTGCTAAATGAATAAATTTTAAATAATTTCAGGATCATCAGATGGAGAGAAATTAATTTTTTCGGAAGCCGGCGGTTCCGTTATTCGCGCGACCGGTCAACTAATATACGTAAAGAACGAACGTGTCGCAAACTATATATAGACGAAACGAATAGCTTCCAGATGGATGGGAACAAGAATCGAAAAAAAGGGCAAGGTACAAGAGCCGTAGATACAGATCCCCCGGGCAATCGGCTCGTCACGATTCCCGCGATAATGACTGTCCGCTTCCACTTCTTTCGCGGTTTTACGTCATCGGGGGCCCCCGCCACGATAGAAAAAAGCGTTCGACAATTCGACGCGCGTTCCCCCCGGCCGATGTGAAAGCAAATTTTTACGGGAGGCCATCGCTCATCGGGGGAAGTCCGATCTTAGACGAGAGCCTTGGCCTGGGCCTCGAAAGTGAAACAGAAACTTTGGAAATCTTTCCGCTCGGCATGAAAGCGGGTGGGCGTCGCCCCGAAACAGCCTGCGGAACTCGTGTTTCTGGGAAATGCTGTTGCGTCTTCGGTTTTGTTCGAAGAACACCCTAAGGGGTCGTCCATCGATTCGGTGGACAAGAGAGATTGATCGTAAAATTATATAACGGGAAGCAATGGAATTAATCTCCAGCCAATGGAAAAGCCGAAATATAACGAATTGAAGTGAATGAAAAAAATGTAAAAAATGTTAAGAAAAATTGGGTGGAGGAAAGTCCGAGCATGGATTTGAAGAACGGAGCTCTTCCTCTTTGAAACGAGCTATCGGGCGTCGAAGACAAGATCGCTAATTGGTTTATTTCCCACGAATCGGAGCATCCGTCGATTAGGCGGCTCTTCGTCGCGCTTTCGGCCTCGCTCCCCTAAATAGCCCGCGCGGCCGCTAGATAAATTGTCCGGGCGTTCCTTCATCGATTACCGTCCGGGCTTATTCCACTCGTTACGATTTCAATTTTTTTTTCTCTTCTCTCTCTCTCTCTCTCCTTGAGGGACCCCATGCGACCGCCGCGTGACGACGCCGCCCGCCACTCTAAACGTTTTCTCGGATTTAAATCGCGGCGCGCGCGCGAGTTCCCGAAGCTCGACACGCGGCTAATCTCGTCGAATTAAGCGCGAGCCCGTACGAGTCCGCGGGAATTAAGCCCGGTCGATGTGGGTCAATCTTCTCTGTCGAACGGTTCGCGACGCGGACGGGGGCCGCGCGAACCCTGGGCTATACGCTGCAATTAATAATTCCCGGCGCGCGGAATCGCAGATTAATAATTCGACGGCGACGCGGATTTGTTGCGGAACCGGCGCGCGGAAAAGTTTGACTTTTTTTTCGGACCGGGTCGGGAAAGTTCGTATCAGTGTGGATTTATAAAAGTTTGTCAAGGTGCAAATTCGTTCGTGTAAAGATTTATCCAGATACTGATTTATTCGAGTAGAAATTTATTTAAATACGGAATTTATTCGTAGGGGGAGTTCGCGCGAAAATAGTGAAAGTGATGGAATGTCTTCGATTATTTATAATATAAATAATATAAATAAAGTAAGTTGAATTATTGTGTATCAAGTTTATAGTACAAAGAATTATTTATACTATAATGTATATATAATTTCAGTTGGTGTAAAGCAAGTATACTTATTATTATATTATATTCTATATTAAACTCATTATATTATTATACATACTATATCATACTCTATTATATTTCATTACACTGTATTATATACTATATTAACGATATTCGCCCAATTCTAGATATTTACTAATGTTAAATTAGCGCAAAACGATTTTCTATTCACAATGGCCGCGACACTTGCGACGCAAGCAGAACTTCCGCGCGAAGTATTCGATGTGCATACATTGACAAAGGATACACATCGCCGGCGACTTTTATCCAATTTCTGTGGAAGATCCACGGACCGTTGATGAGCTTACCCTGGCGAAGTTCGCTGAAGCTCCAACTGGATTCAAGTGAATTTCAAGGGGAACACCGTTAAAACCACTTTGCGTTCAGGAAGGTCCGGCACGGCACGACAATACGCTGGAACTTCCGAACAACAATCGTAGTTTCCTTATTTTTGTCAGAGCATCAACAGTCATAGTTTCCTTATTTTTCTTAAAGCATTAATAGTCATAATTTTCTAATTTCTAAATTAATTTTCTAATTAATTTTTCCGTGGTAAGGGTTGAGGAATATATAAATAATATTTAAAGACTATATAAATATTGTTATTTTACTAATTTTCTCTTTTCTGGTAAATAAATATTTTTTTAATGCCAGTGACAGAGCTGAACATATTTATGGTGACGTATGGTGGTGTAGTTTACTAATTTCATCCCTTAAGACCAAGCGATAGATTCTCGTTAATTACTGATTTAATCATTTATATACCTAGCCTACCCTTATCTAATTTTCCTTCCTTCTTGCTATTATATTTTTGCCAACAAACAAAACAACCCTATCTTCGCTCGACTATTCTCTCAAATATATTCGACACATTAGAAACAAAATCTCTGTATCGCGCAAGAAAATCAAAATATCTACAGCCTATTCGTTGCTCGAAAAATCGAGTATTTCTTCTTCAAAAGCACACGAAGAAAAGCGCCGGGAAATATGAACGAGCGGAAGGGAACTGGTGAGCGAAGTGTTATCGCGAGATTATTAGATTCGACTCTCGCGTCGTCGTCGTCTATCACGAAAAAAGCCGGCGCCTGGCAAACAGCACATGCAACCCGCAAGAAACCGCTCGTAGTTTCACGCGAAAGCGAAATTCACGTTACTCTCGATGTCAAGAGCGCCGTCGACGAGCGGCTTCGATTGGGGAGAAAAAAAAAAAGCTGATCGCATCCGTCGAAGCGATACGTCATACGAGAGACCGTGATTCATTACGTTCGCGTACGTACCGAGAATACTGTTGCATCGAATTCGCTCGTGTTTACGGCTACTATAAATAGACGCTGCAAATTCTAAATATACGCTCGCGCTCCTGCTTGATTAGATAGAGGCTGCTCGGCCGCAGGTAGGAAGAGAGCTCGAGGATCAACGTGCTACGGTAGCGCAGTAGACGAAGGAAGGAAACAGAGAACGATTCTTGAATTATCAGCCATTAGGTGAACAGGAAAATTTTTAATAATATTAACATTTGGTAGAGTTGGGTCAGCTGTTTGATATTTTTATAGGTTAGGTGATAATACCTTAGATATAGTAATTAATTTATAATAATTGACCAGAAAGTTATTGCAGCTAATTTTCTATTCAAATAAATTGTACAAAATTTTCACTTGCATTCAGTAATTTATGCTACTGCTCTATTATTTCAGTTTATATCACCGCCATTTTATTTACATCATTATTAATTCATCCACCAGGAATTCTTAACAATACTGCAGCAGTATTAAGAAAATATCTTGAAAATTTGTCTAATGAAATAATATTTGTCTAATTAATATATACGACCGTGTAGCGATCGATTAGGTATTTTCGAATGAAATAGTCAGGTTGTAGGTTAGAAATTGTCACTATGATTCCCCTTATTTTTAATATCCGTTTAACCGTCTAAAGTGCAGCGCTCTTTGAGATCGCGCCGAAAAATCGCGCGCAGTTTCATTCATGACCATAACGCCCGTGAAATGTTTCCCGCCAAGCTCGCCATCTTTACGATAAACATCGCGGAATAACAATGCGTGGCCGACGATGGAATCCGACGACTCCGCGGATCGCGTGGAGATTCTTTTTCCAAAAAATCGCGTGCCGAACGGAAAGCTTCGCTTTTTATAGGGCGCCGATTTTGTTCGATTCCCCGAAGAATGCGAACGTTTTGCATCCCGTTCGACGAAAATCGGCTGTGAATCGCGTCAAGTCCGGATTCCGGGGCGGTGCTACGCGACGGAATGGGAGCGTCGACACGACGGGAGCGGTGCGGATCTGAAAATAACCTGCCTTAAGAATTTTTGCCCGCAACACGAGGCCGCGACAGGTGGTCTCGCGTGACCGTCTGCCGGCGAGCACGCATTCGCACCTGTGTCACGGCCGGTCGTTCTCATAGAGGGTTGTTTCGGCTCTGAAAATGTATAAGAAGCTTGTCTTCCTTTTAATCTTCCTTTTCGTCTGATTATAATATAAATTTAACCCTTTGCACTCGAAACCATTTTAACCGGAATACTAAAATAATTTTTCCGACACATAGCATTTCCATTCTATGTGACAAAATGTATTTTATACATATGAAATTAAATCTTGCAATTCATGCGACAACAGTTATACATTTAATCACATTTTATTTCGAATTTTTCATAATATGAAAACTATTTTGGAACGAGCTATAACAATTCTAGTGGTGCCTCGAGTGCACAGGGTTAATAGTCGTCTGATTATAATATAAATTTAATATTCATTTGATTATAATACAAGTCTAATAGTCATCCCATTATAATTATAACATTCATCCGATTTATCGAAATTGTTGATAAGACGAACTGCATCAAACTCCACCTGCAAAAATAATCTTCGCAAGAAACCGGAAGGATCGAGAAACTCATTTCGGGGATCAAAAGATCTTCTATAATGCAGGCTAAATAAAAATGTCAACGATGCCTCGCTGTTGCAAATGTCGCTTTGCACACGTCAAATTTATGAACGCCGTAAATGCGTGAAAATATGTGGTGGAGCGATAAACCGGTAAACAACACCTGCTGCAGAAAATTGTATCGTTACGTTATCTTAAATATACAGCGTTCGTACGGACGCGTTACGATGGAAATCAATTCTTAGAGATGAGTTGTTACAAACAATGTTGTTAGGAGATGCGAATGGTTAAAGATATTTAAAGTTGGAGTTTTCCATGAATTTTCGCTGGTTAGCAAAAGCTGAGCAAAAATAAAGTATAATTGATTAACTGACCAACTAACTAATCACCTAACTAAATAATTAACTAAATAAAATTGCAAAAATCGATCCAGCAATCCACCGAATGCTCCAGCGAACAGGTACGCCGCATCAGCGAGCAGGTGACATCACTGGAAACAACCAGTTGCGCCGACGGAACCGAATCTACGATTCCCGTCGATGAATTATGGAAGTTTTCCCCGGTGGAAAAATGATTCGCCGTGTATCGTACACCGAGTCGCGCTCCATCGATTCGCCGGGAATAATGGCGCGCGCGGGTTCGATTGCGAAAAAAAGAAGTTCCCCGTGCGGGGAACACGGGATTTATGAGCGGGACGCGGCGTCGCGGTGCACGCCAACGGAATCCACCGAAAAGCTTCCGGGATTTCAAGTTCCATCAGGTGACGGAGAATAATGTTGTATGCGGAATAAGCTTTTTAGAGATACGTGGAAATTTATCTCTCGCCGCGCGTATAACGCGGCCGTTGTTTAAGTAGCGTTTGTTAACATCGGTTCCGACGTGGGAGTAGAAATGCCGCACGGCCGTCGCGGTACAAAGAAGCTGCCGTTGACGTTCCTGTATCGTCGACGCCGCGTTTAATTTCCGACAAATCATTTGCATTTTCATTTCTCCCCTCTTCTGCTCTTCGTTTTTTAATACGGTAATCGGAAGTACTTTTTTTGTTGTCGCTTCGTTTGTATTTTTATTTCTCTCTTTTCCCTTTTTTTTTTTATTAGTCTTTTTCTAGTGGAGTTTATATATTTTTTTATATAATAGACAGCATAAATAAAGTTAAACAATTCTAGGTATCCTTGATATTTTCATGAATATTATTTTTATTAAATTACAAGTATACATTATAGCATCTACATACAAAGTACATATTAAAGGTACGTATTATTGTTTTATTTATTGAATACGGAAAACAAGGGAAACAATAATAAAATTATTAGTAAATAAATAAATTAATATTATTTAGACAATAATAAAAGAAAGTAGTGAGAAAGATAAGAGAAATAGGAAATAAGATAACATCAATCTTGCTGGGTCCAGCGTCGCGCAGTTTATATTTTTACTGATAACCAGCCGGAAAACCATTGTCTTTATCGAGCACTGTCGACATCCTAGCGAGCATCATTGTCGTCGATCGAAGATGAATTATTGATGCGGAGCAATTAAGGCGGCGGAAACGATTTACGATTGTTGCGCGTCGCGCGAAGTTTCCGAAGGAAAAATCCCGGTTGATGTCGTTCTTAGGAAAATATGTAACATGTAATTTGTGTGACTCCGCATTCCGAGGGAACGTCACCGCGCCATTTACTTGCCAATTCATCTAAACAACGGCCACCGAGGCAATCGAATTAATTGTTCTCGAAATTCAAACGACGATATAATTCCATAAGGGAATGAGAGAATGGAAAAACAAAATAATAATAATAGTAAATAGAATAAAAATATTATTTGGTCATCTAGTATGTAAAATACTATATTAACGATTACTTTTTGTAGAATTTATTGCCATAATCGCGCCGCCTGCGAAAGGACGATCTAAGATGGCGGCAAATGTTAAAATAATTTTAATATACCCTGTACATATAATATTGTATATATATATATATAACCTTGTATATTCAACCCTGTATAATTAACCCCATGTATTTAACCCCTTCGAAATAACCCTGTCCATGCATAACACAGACGTCGCCTAAACGAAAAAGCATTTCGACGCCGGATCTAGGGCACGGCGACGATAAAGAAGATGCTGCCGCGTGAACTCGTGTACTGATATCACCTTGTTTTCATGCTCTAATCATTTTCGTACTGATCGTCTTCGACTATGAACCGAAATTTCGAATCGCGCCGGGCAAAAAGTTTCCGTGATCCTGACGGGAAGAGAGACGCGCGCGCTCGTGCCACGCTCGTCGCGGATTCATCGTTTCTTTTCTAATTTTTTTTCTTTTCTCCTTTTTTCTCGCGTTCCAGCTCGCCGTTGCTTACAAATTGTTCTGACCCCGTGATCTTCGAATCTGTCTGATAAATAGCGGAGGCACCGTCCAACTATGCTCTGTATCTATAAGCGGAAAAGATTGTTGCAACATAGAAACGGGGCTACGCGACTTGAAAACAAGGTCATGTGGGGCCACGGCACAATGAACGAATCTTCGTCTGTTGCGCGTCTAACGGGTCCACCCTCGCATTGTCCGGTCAGTGTTTCAACGAGTGGTAAGTTTTGTAGCTTTTTTTGTTGTTGGAGGGTATAGGAAAATCGGTATTATATTATTTCACAATTAAAAAGAAGAATTGCAGATTTTTATGCAAAAATTGCGGGCACCGATTGCAATAAATAAAAGCAAGAGGGTTAATTCATTCGTGGGTCGTTCGAATAATAATGGTAGAAAATTTTGTGACAATGCGCCAAGTACTATACTATTGTTATAAATTGTATTATTATATAATATGTAATACAGCAAAATATAATTATATAACATAATTAGAATAATAGTATTATATTATACATCATCCTCCTAGATCGAAGCATAGATCACAGACCGAAGCATTAAAAATAGCTCTTTCCAATCGCAGTCGTCGAAGTCATCGCAAACACAAACTTATTTTCAAATCATGAACTAATCAATCGCTGGAACGCCACGAAAATATATTGAGTCGTCGCATAGTTTCTATGAATTTTCATTTGAAAATATGTTTGTCTAACCGTTGGTCATCCAACGAAATTTCTTGATCCGAGTACAAAGGCTGTCGGCAGTTGAAAGGAATTTTTTTTACCGGATGTTGACGCGAGTATTCCCGGTGAATGACGTCGAGGTGAAAAACCATATTAAATCATTTGACATTTTTAACGATTCCCTAACGATTAGCACGATCGCTAGAGAATCCACGTTGGCACGGTAAAGAGTAAGGTGTCTTCGGGACACAAAAGGGTTCATTTCCTTTGGCATAACCACCCCCATCCCCTCCCTCCATGCGAGGAAGCCAATCGTCGTAAAATGGGAGAAGAGAATCGAAGGATCAATGATCCTAGTCGATCTATCGTCGAAGTTCTATCATCTATACTTTGTTCATTAGCTCTGGGAAGACTATACATGTTATTACACATTGCATTAAATATTCTGTAAAATGATTTATTATTGCTGTTGAATTTCAACAAATAAGTTGAAATGCAACAATCAATCAAATGGATGGTTTATTTATTTACCACCGAATATGTTTAAGATGTGAAGGCATGCGATGGTTTATTGAATCTGTTCTGATCGTTATTGTATTTGTTGAATTGATTCGCGTTAGTTACCTAAAATATCTCGAATAAAAAGGACGTATTTACACCTTTCTTTAATTAATTAAAGTTCTGATTAAAGTTCTAATTATAGATCTAATAGTGTTTAAATTATTAATTATTCCCATAAGAAATTTATAATTCTAATGATTGCTAATAAAAGGACGTCTATATGATGATAGCGTTGCTAGCTGTGGCTCTGTGGATCGGAACACGATCGAGCGGTCGACCAGGTGAAATCATCTAAAAGTCGCAAGCTCATTCGTATGGTGATAAGGACTGGGTGAACTAGTGAATCATCCCGTCTTTATCGTAGCCGCGAATTTTAAGTGACGAGTGTTCGCCGAGCTGTAATCCACGTGGGAGTACAGGCTGATCTAACGAGAACTCGTCGACGGAGATACGTCGCGTCGCGTCGCGTCGGTCACACGACACGCGAGTGCACTGTGATCGTATGGAAGGCGTGTTATGCCAGTATAGTATCATTATCGACGAGCAGCGAAGTACTATTACGTATTACAATGCAAACGTCAGGCTTCGACAATTGACACGTCCGCTGTCGTATCTGACATGCGTGGAAATTAGTTGCTCAGATTCAGGAATGAATCTATGAATTAATATTTCTAACATTATTTTCTCTTTTTATTTTCGCTTTTTAATTTCGCTTTTTATATTTTCTTTTTATTTTCGTCTTTTATTTTTTCTTTCCATTTTATTTTTCTATTCTCTCTCTCTCTCTCTCTCTCTCTCTCTTTACTCTCTCGATACGTAATTAAACAATTTTATTTCGTACCCCGTCACCACTTCACCTGTATTTTTACTTCTCAATTTTCCTCCTTTGTTTTCCGGCTTTTAATTCTTCTACCGGAGTCGAATAAATAACATTTATTTTAATATGATTTTACGTAAATTTTGAGGTTGTTTAGTAGTAGCGTTAATCAAATTCAAAAGTACCTCTTATTTCTATACACTTAACAATACATGATGATAGCACTTGCTGCAACATGTTTTCGTTGCAAGTAGCTCGCGAAGAGAGAAACAGTGTTTTCTCACCTAATGTGGCATCATACGAGATCGGAGAATATCTCCGAAACGCTGTGCAAGCGAAACAATAATCTGCCATGACGAAATTGTAATCCTCATGCTCTCTGCAAACCAATAATTCATTTTTTTTTTTCGACTGGAGAACCAACAATGATTGCCGTCTTAGGAAGTTTCCTTTAATTCGGGCTCTGGATACGGTTCAAGCTTCTTTGGAAATTTGTCGAGCCTGATACAAGTTAACAACAATTTCAGAAAGTAAATTAGAAAGTTTTAATAATTTAATTGTCAATTTTCCATTGTAAATTTTCAATCGTAAATCTGCAGTCGTGTATTTTTAATCGTATATTTTTAATCGTAAATTTCCAGTCGTCTCACTAATTAATTTTAAATAGTAAAATCTATTAGATCGCAATATAAAAATAACTGTGGCTTTCAGCCGTCGCTTGGTCATTTTTTTAATGAAAATCGACCAGCTCCGGCAAAATTGGATAGTCATTGGAAACGTGGGAATACCTGTGAAGAGTAATCGTAATCATGCGTAAACGGTGTGATCGAGAAAATAATCGCCTCGTCATGTGGTCGCGGTCATACCTGTTGCTACAATTGCTACTAGGAATGTATCAATAATCTAGGTTATCACAGCGACGTGCAACATAGCGGAAAAGTATCAAAGTACAAATTAAAGAATGATCTAAGCCTGGTTGTCTGCACGTCGAGATACGAAGTCATTTTGCTAGCGCGATAACAACTTTTGATAGTCTTCTTTTTTATGGCGCTAGTAAAGAGATCTCGAGCCGCTAATTAATGAGTCATTAGTCTACGTCTGTATGCATTTGTTGTCGGAATAATTTTTTTATCATTTCGGTTAAGTATTCTTCCATAATGTGAATGCGTAGAAGATTTATAAAGTTAGGTTGAGGTTATGCTACGGAACGATAGTATAGTATGTACTATATACTATAATATAGCATAGTATACCATATGTATATACAATAATTTACTATATTATAATATTTATACCACTTTACAGTATAACTTAAATTCATCTTTCGCTGTCACCAGTTTTCGATTTATTCAAATTATTATTATTAAATTTTCTTAATACTTGAGCACTGTTACATGCAAGTATACTTCGCATATATGATGTCGAAAATATAGCTTTAAACTAGAATTTATATTTGCAATCAGTGCAAATATTATTTATTATGTCTCCTTTCTCGCATATTACATCAGTCGTAATGCTCTTTATCTAAGAACAATTTTTACAAGATCATCTCACGCGAGATCTCACCGCCTCTGCAAGGCATACTTATTTATCTTCCGCCGTGTGGTTAATCATCGCGATTGACGCTAGATGTGTCTCCGGCTATCGAAATGACACGTAACTTTCGCCAAAAATTGAAAGAAAAATTGTACCCGGCGTTAATGACTAATCTTCAGATAATTGCGCGAGTATAACATACAGTATCGAACAATAAAATATTCGAAATGAGTCAGATCGATTAATATAATAAATGTACTGTCACAGCCTTTCGATATCGAATCTCTCGACTATACCTCGACAACGTGCGATTATAGTAGATATACCTCGATACTGGAACATGATGCAAACTTTCGATGACGTTACAGATCTCTTTAATTTAATAATCGGTCGGAATGCATCGTGTCATGGATTAAATAAATGAAAGTCAAGTAATATTTTATCTATCTGCAATTTTTATCTGTGATTTTTACCGCGAGATTTCCGCGAGAGTTAACACTTTTTGCGAAACCACGATTTGTCTAGCAATTGCACTCGGTTGTTACGCGATTGCACAATATTGCATAAACAATGACATTCGGCTTCTCGATTCGCGTATTCGACTCGCAGCAGCCGGGAGCCGTGTAAAAGTAGCTCGCCGCTGGAAGAAAAAAAAAGAGGCGCGCGCGAAACCGGCGAGAAACGCGATAGAAAAATATTTGTCCGATACGTTTTCCGGAAACCGGCTGCAGCAATTGCGCGCGGGAAACCCAATTCCGATTTAATTCCTTTTTCCTTCTAAGTGCTTCGAAGCTATTACCTTAATCGCTCGATATATTTCATACTTAACTATAGCAAATTGGATGAGAAATTGCAGCGGAAGATCTTCTAACCTCCGATAATAAACGGCAAATATTACTGGGAATTATCTGAGGTGTGAAAGCGTTAATGTTTCATATTAAAATACAATTTTATTAATCACTGTTCCAAGAATTTATTTTAAATATTACTCGAATAAAAGGTGTTCAAATTGTGAACCGAATACATTCTTTGAATCAAATTTTACTCGAATAGAGGCTTTCGATAAAATTCTACTCAACACGTTATTGCAATAATATTTTATTTATGAAGAATTTATTCGACATATTATCTAAAAATAAAATTCTACTATAATAATATAACAAGTAATGATCCCTAATAACTAATGACTAAAGATTGTAATTAAAAAACGTATATATAAAATATAAATAATTAATAATAATCACTGTTCAACACCATGTAACCGCGATGCGGTAATATAATAGCAAACGATCCCAAATAACTAACAACTAACGATTAAAAAAATATATAAAATACGAGTAACAAATTACTGTCACTGTACATCACCGGGCGACGCGTTCGCGATACGGTGGATCGCGGACGAAAGAAAAAATCGGTATCGTTCGCGGAACAACGGGTACCCGGGGCGGTGAAACGTATTAATTGGCAGGGGGGGCCGCCGGTTGATTCGCCGTGGCCGAGAGGAAGGTGGACACACAGGGGAAAAAAGGGTCGAAGTCTAGGAAAGAGATAAAAGTGAGGGAGGATCCGGCCGAGTGGGGCATGGGCCAAGACCGTGGAGAGGTGGAAGGCGGCACTCTCCTTCGAGTATATATGCTCGAAGCGAACGACGGTACGCTACAGTTCACCAAGAGACAAAAGCGACAAGGTTAGGGCCCAGAGGCAGTCCACGGGGATTTACCAGATACCGGCGATTACGAACGATCGATCTGTATCGCGAACGATACGCGGGACTCGCAAAGCGTGCCGCCGACGGAATAAAGTGCGAGAAACGTAACCGGGTGTGCGACGATCCAGTGTGAAGTTCGACGGAGGAACCGGAAGACGGAGGAGCTCACAGGATACGCCTCCTAAAAAGAAAGAAAAAGGATCTACGAGAAGCGGAATTTCAAGGATCGTTTGTGAATTCGGTTCGATACAAAAGAAACATGAGGAGCAACGCGACGATCAAACTGTTCGCCAGCCTGACGGTTCTATGCGCCCTCGCTGTTATGATAATGCCCGATCAGGCGTACGCTAGGCCGCCACCCTTGCTCAGGTGAGAATATTTCGCGAGATTCGATGGTTTAACGGGGTTGAAATGTCTTGCGATTTCTACGATCATTGGATGATCAATTTGAATCCAACGCTTCGTCTACCGTGAGATAATTCATCAGATTTTTAAGTATTGTTCAAATATTTTTCTATGAGGTAACTGTCAGTGTGATTGCTTATGGGGGTGGTTTGATGGCGTAGGGTTGAAACTGCCATTGCTAAAGGCTAAAGAGTCTTATGTCTTACGTTACTGTCTTATGTCTTATTATTCTGTATATGTGTAATTTGTTTCTGTAGCTTGTTCAGATACAGTTTTATAAAGTATATGATTTATTGAAAATTGTTCAAGTATATATTGAATCAGTTAGCTGTTTTTAACGAGTATACTCATCCTAAAGAAACGGCAAAATTTCAGTCATCTAGAATATCCTCGTCGAACATAAGTTATTAAAAAGGTTAACTAAAAAGTTACAGGTTAACCAAAAAGTTGTCAATTGTAAATTCTAGATAGTTAAAATCGCGAAATAATCGTTGATGGACGATTATGATTTTTAATATTTTTGAAGAGTTTGAGGGGGTGGGTAAAGAAAATATAATAGTTCTAATTAACAAAACAGTTCTTCAAAATAAATTTCCTTCAAATTTGTAGAATTTAAGAAGAATAAAGTAATGCAATTTATAGTTTTCAAGTTTGCCTTTACGTTCACTGAATTCCATAGAGTTTCCATGATTTGTCAGGGTGGTGGATCAGCAGTCAAGGTGTTTAATGATCACGTCTTTCCGACGATTCTTTGGCAGAGAGGGTATCGAATCGTGATACGGGTTTTACGATAGCGAAGATTATTTAGACAAATAAGGGACTTAGTAGCAATGTAGAGATTAGAGAACGTAATAGTGTGGGTCTGAAGAGACCCGGGTGGCCGATAATTGGTAGGCTCGAAGACTTCGACTTCTGCCGATAGACCGGTCTTTTCAGCTGAACGATAATTCAGCTTTATTTGCAACCTCTGCGAACAACAAAAGGCTTTCGCCGACCACGATTGATCAGAGAGTAGGCGATATTTATCCGTTTCCGCTGAAAAGTACGCTCGCGGGACAACGAGAGACCGGCGATATTAAAAAGACCGTCCATTAAAGAGCTTCCACTTCTATTAAAATAATGAACAACATTAATTTGCAAAACACGCGATGATTCGCGCGCCCGACCGAATTTTTAATAACGTTGAAATCTCTGCCGCGATTTTAATGAAAAACTGCGCGGGGCTTTCGAATTTTTAGCTAAAAGATCTTTCTTCATTATCCGGTTGACCTGTTTCCTAATGAAAAAGTTGATGATAATAATAATAATAATAATATTTCAAGATAGTAATTTTCCAAGCCAGAGGTATATAGAACAGACAATGCAAAAGCAGTGTTTAAAGTCGCCAGAGTATTAAACAGACTTCCGGAATAATTTTGTATAATTTCGTATATAATTATAATTAAAAAACACAGAGGAAAAAGTAATTTAATTATTGTTAGAACTAAACTCAGGGTCGAGCATGACTTTTGAGAATCCACAGGTGAAAGTACCTTCGCGTTTCCTAGTCGAGATATCGATAACGCTGGGAGACAACTCTCCGACCCGGAAGCGTCTCTCAACTTGTTGCTTTTTGCATGAATTTTTTATAGTATTGTTATTTTATGGAGGCAAATTCAAAGTCTCGACAGTGGAAATACAAGTCAAATTATTGGATTGAAATGCAGAAAAGTCGCGTGCATTTTGAAACACATTTAGTCTAGAATAATACTGTAATAAAATAACAATATAATAATATAATAATATAATAATATAATAATATAATAATGTAGTAATGTAGTAATATAGCAATGCATTAGCATACAATTTCTATGATGTAGCCTTATTATACAACTGTATATTGATATAATAACATATTAATTAATAACATAAAATTCAATATTAACAAATAAGCCTAATTTGAAATTTCGAACGTAGAAGCACAGTACACTGCTCTCTCAGAAATAGTAAAACTTGCTTTGACACTTTCGGCTCGCAGTGAATACGCAATGCTGTATGATTTCTCACGGGAGGCCATAGCCACGCATGCGGGACTACATCGTGTTCTATTTTCCACAGCAACCGGTGAAAATCATTTTAAATGCATTCATATAAATATTAAAATTCCAAAGATAGAGACAATTTAATTCGCCGATAATGAAACTTCGATTCACTCGAGACTCGTTACAACATTGTAATATTATATCATTAACAGAAATCAGTAACACATATTATTACTAGTATTATTCAATAACGAAAGCATTAAGCACTCAAAGATGATCATAGACAAGATAACAAAGATTTTACAATCGCTGAACAGATAAAACGTTCCTTAAACAACAGAAGACTGTGTCATTGAAATCGACTGCAGCTCGATTGCAATTAATAATCGATGATCCAGCGGCGATGCATCTGCTAAATGTAATCAGATAATGTTTATTACATGTATCATGCTGATAATGGGAAATCGATGTGCAACGAGAATACGATCATCCGGATCAAAATTAAAGGAAAAATCCCACGACGACGTGACGTTTCAAGTATCAATCTTGATCGCTATCTCCCCGATACTGTATCGATATATTTTCGACATACCGCGACGAGCGCCGGTCGTATCGCGACTCTCCGCCTCCTTCCGAATCGAGTTCGAGATGACGACCGGTCTGCAGCCATATGGTCGGCCGGAGGATAAAATAGAAAATAATATTGGCGAATTGGTAGATCAAGGATCTCGAAGAGATAAAGGGGAGAAGATTTAACTGTGCTGTTTGTCCAGAATTTTGGAATCGTTCTGGGAGATTTCGGGGATTTCTGTCTTGAAAATTCCCAAATTGAATATTCCTATGTTAAAAATTGCTAAATTGAAGATTCTGGAATTGATAATAACTGAATTAGGAATTCTTGAATTAATAATTCCTAAATTACAAATTCTTGAATTGAAAATTCCCAAATTGAATATTCCTATATTAAAAATTGCCAAATTAATGACTCTGGAATTGATAATAACTGAATTAGAAATTCTTGAATTAATAATTCCTAAATCAGAAATTCTTGAATTAAAAATTCCTAAATTAAAAATTCCTGAATTAAAAATTCCTAAATCAGAAATTCCTGAATTAAAAATTCCTAAATTAGAAATTCTCAAATCAAAAATCCCCGAATGAAAAATTCCCCGATGCAGCGATTTCAAATAACAAATTACTTAAAATAATTAGCTTTCAAATCAGAATTGCCTCGGAGGGTTAATCGCTGTCGAAGCATCGAAAAATGTATATTTTTTAAGATAAAACAGTGAAATCAAAGAAATCTTCTTTATCTTTGATTCTGATTGGCAGCGCGGCTCGTCAGGACACTTATGAAAAGTGATAATGACGATGGCAGCGATAACGTGAGCTTCGGCATACATAAGGGAGATTAACGTGTCGGGCGGAGGATGCGAAATTAACGGCGATCGACAAACACGGTATTATCCTGCGCGGCCTACATGATCGCGGCTGGTATCACCACCCCCTCTCTACCGCGACGTATTTTTTTTTTCACTGTCGTTATGAAATTCTACCGGTCTAACAATAAGTTTTATCGCGACGTTTATTGCCGTGGCCGCGGGAGTTCTCATTAGGGGACAGATGTTACATCGATAAGAACTTTTTTTTATTCCTTTCAACATTAGATTAGTCTTCAGGAATATTACCGATCTCTATTGACAATGGTTAATATACATCTCTTTTTTTTTATTATTTAAAAAATAATTTTCTCTACGATGTTAATACTAGAAAAGTTCAATCTTTTAATTTTAAATAACCACTGCTAGTTTTCAGTTCAACAATATTTTTACTATTATTATCATATCGAATAATATTTAAATTTCATAAGAATAACGAGAAGAATTATTTTCAATATAGATTTATTTTTAGAAAAATAAATTATTAGGAAATTAGCAGAAAATAAATTATTAGGAATTTACAATGGAAAACTCTGGTGCTGGAAAACAATTGACGTAATCGGACACCGATAGCTAGTGTCATTTCGGTGTTAAATTCACGAAGGATTCGGAAACTGGAAAATTGGTGTTAACTTTGCGTTTAGCAAGTTTTTCTCTGGCCTCTCGTAACCAGGCGAATGATTTGCAATAATCGACGGCTGCCGGTGAATTCGCGTGCCTAACCGTGAAAGTTTGCCGACTGATGTAATTACTCGCGCGTCACTTCGTTGCAAGTCATTCTTACGTGTTTGGATAGTGATACGTAGAGAAATCATTCTCGGTCCACGCTATTTTCGTACCGTTTCACTTCCATGGTGACTCGATGGTGATTCTAATCGTTTTTCGATTCTAATTCGAAATTGGTTGAAATTGAATTGGTTGAAAATTTGAAATTTAAAGAAAATTCGAAATTTATGGAAAATACGAAATTTAAAGTAAATGTGAGATTTAGATAAAATCTGCAATGAAAATAAAATCAGTAATTAACAGAAAATCTGTAATTAAAATAAAATTTAAAATCGGTGGAAAATTTGAAATTTCCAGAGAATATACGCCTTGAAAATTCCACTAAAAATTCGAAATCTGGAATTCAAACGAAACTAATAAAACAAATCATCCTCGCGATTAGAAATTGTTTCTCTGACCCAACCAGCAATGTTAAAAATCAGAGCACCCCGAGACCGTGCCAGAATCGTAAAAAATTAACAAGAACATATCCGATGGTCTCGATTAGCGGTGGAATTGCCCGTTCTTGCCGAAGTGTCTCGTATCTACGATTTCCAGAGAATTCAGTTAATTATAAGCGCTCGCCCTCTAAATATAAACGTACCAACAAGATAAGAGGCACTCCGCACGGTTCGGTCGAGTGAAAAGACAAGGTCCTAAATGTCTGGTGTCTAAAAAAATTTCTTCTCCGAGTAAAATCATCGCGTGGTCCTTTCTAACCATCTCAACACGATCTTCGCACCACCGTCGCGCAATAATTCGTCCATTCATTGAATAGAAAAACCATGGCTTTGGTAAGATATTTATATTGGGATATAACACTGACCACGTCTGTTTCGTTTTTGTTTGCAGCCGTCAGAGGCGAGTGTCGGACCAGAGGCTCGCCGAGATCGAGACGCTGCTGGGGTTGGAAAACGTGCGTGGAAAAGTGGTGACGGTGCCTGTTGCATTCGGCGTGCTGGATCCAGATAAAATGTGAGTAACCGTTTGCGTAATCCCCGCGAAAGGTCAGCCCGTTTATCGGCTGCTCCTTTTTCGTTTGTTATCGGCGGCGGACGGCCCCCGAAAATCTTTCGGCCGCTGCAAAATTTAACAGATGAGCGGAGCACGTCGCGGGCCCGTATCGCGTCCACCGATCTGATCCCCATTGACCGTCGCGTATGTAATAACAGCGTCATTCGATCGTTATCGTGGCCGCCGAAGAATTTCAAACATTTCGGCTCTTATCTCCGCGCCTCCGTTTTTCTATCCCGTAATTTGTAAGTTTCCTTCGAGTTCGCGCGCGCGCGCGGTAAATTCCTCCGTGTAACGATTCTCCATAAATCATTAATTAAAAAAACCGGATAACTTTTAATTTCGTTAATTTATATTTTAAATATATCTCCGAGGTTTTCCGCGGCGATGCGAATTTATTTCCTGCATTGTCTCGCGTCAGTAGACTGATGTACTCAAAGATTCGGTAATTTTAAGCGGCGATTAGGCGGCAGGTTGTTTTTTTTAAAGCAGCTGTTACTATGCTATTAATCTTTCGGAGCACCGATTTCTTAGGCAGCGATACGATCGCTCTGGTTAATTACACGTTAAATAGCCTGAATAATACGCGCTCGTTAATAAATCCACGGTTTGGCGCAGCCGTATAAAGGAGTGTAAATGATTCATAAAGAGTCTTGTAAATCAATCTTTAAAAATGGTCATAAATAAATCCGCAGCAAATACTGTAATTCAATCTATAGCAAGCATTATAATTAAATCCATGATAAGTACCATAAATAATTCGTACTAATTACTATAACTAAATAAGTGCTACAATTAAATAAGTGCTATAACTAAATAAGTGCTATAATTAAATAAGTGCTATAATTAAATAAGTGCTATAACTAAATAAGCACTATAATTAAATAAGCACTATAATTAAATAAGCACTATAATTAAATCCAGAAAAAGTACTACCCATAAATTTATTAAGTAAATAATTAATCGCGAAGAATGAGGCGTTTATCGGGGAGAATTTGTTGCGCGATCTCGGAGCGGATCGACGAGAATAAATGCGCTATTTTTAAAAAGGAAATCAGGAGAAATGCGGAGAGGCGAAAGAACCAATGTTATCCCGATAGTGCAACGTTCTGGTTTCCCTGGGTTCAGGAATCCCGCGGCCTACGCGATTTATTTCGGAATTCTCGCGAGCTTTTTTTAATTCACGCCGACCATAACGTGCTATTATTTCCGCGTGAGGTCGTTCCGTCTCGCGATCTCCCGCGTATCGATCACTGCCAGCGGCAATTAGCCGAACAATATTATATCATATATTATACGTAACATTAAATAATATATTAATTTGAAATATTACACTGGCAGTCTTCTAAAAATACAGGCACCATCTGAAATAATAATAAATGAAATAATAATAAATGAAATAAAGTAAAGATCAATGATTGAAGTATAAATAAAATAGAAATTAATTATCAAGGTATTAATAAATGATCAGGCATAATTAATTTCCAATTTACTGAATGATGTATATATTAACTTCTTCTTATTAAAAAATGAATTAAATAGTGGAACGAGATTATATAATTTCTGTCATTCGATAAATATGTAATTTGTAACACAGTCTTTGCTCTGCCTCCGAGAATACACGACCGAAGCCGAGGGGCTGAAGAAAAACCGAACGGAGGATAGGAAATGTGACGCACGTCCGGGTGGAAGTAGCCGGGACATTAAAATTCAACTTGTTGCTTCTGCCCGGTAGATTCTCCTGTTGGCTGCATGACAAGCCTGATCCTAAGGGGGGCCTGGGGGTTGAACGCGAGGGGTGGGAGCAAACGAGGGAGGGCGGCCGGTCACGTATCGCGCGGCGAAATGGAAAAGAACGGCCTACTAACCGAGAGATACCTTCGAGCACACATCCCTATCTTGAACCTCGGTTAATCTCCTGTCGAGTCCCTTCAACCTTAATATTATTCTCATTCGCCGGCTTGTTTCTGGACTTGTAATAATTTTATTCGAGCAACGGTATGCTGTGCAATGTTTAATTAAAGGAAAATAATTCTCGACGCTTGACATACATTAGAATTACGTGGAAATGTTGTTTGAATTAATTTGAAATTATAATATAGTGTAGTATAATATAGCGAATGTAATGTATAGAATATATTATGCCAATTATTAAATTAAAATTGATTTTGTACAGTTGTCACAGCAGTGGTTCCAATAATGTAATTATTTTACGCGGCCATCTTTCATCGTTTACAATTTTATTCTACAATCATAAAATGATTTTAAAATTATTTAGATTATTTAGACCATTTTCCATGAAAACGCTTTTATTATTTCTATAATTAATTTATTAAATAATCTCGAGAAGAAATAAGAGCATAAATGAATTCTGAAGCCTAGAATTGGACAGGAAATTAATGATAAAATAACAGTTCAATAATAAACGTAAGAACATAATAAAATTAAAGTAATAAAAGTAATAAAATATAATGAAATTCAAGTATGTCAGGCGGCGCGAATTTCTTCATTTCTTCGAGGGCAAGGGAAATGCATAAGGCGGTGCACTCGGAACGCAGAAATAAGTATTCGCGTGTGTACGGAACGACGCCGACTGAATAATACGAGCATAATGGCGGCTAGGTGGTCCTCGGAGGGAACGAAGGATAGGAAGATGGTTCGGCGTAAGGGATGCCGCGTGGTAATGGAACCCCCTAACCGGGTTAGCTTCTCACCGCGCCGCGCTATGCCGTACGAATAAATTCCCATTCGACCGCGACTCGCCTTCGGTGAAAATTCGCTGAAATTTTCGAACCTTCCGCGAAGCATTTCCAAAAACAGCTTCTCCTTCGACGACGCTCGCGCTCGCTCTTTCATTTCGCGGCGCTGATGTGTTCCTTCTCGGCTTGTAATTCGTTCCAGGTTCGCTCGCGATTTCGTCGGCGAACGAGGTTACTCCTCCGAGACTGTGCTCGCGATTAACTTCCCTTTCGCCGCGGAGAACTCGATGCAAAGTTGCGCGGGGCCACGATTCAATTACTCGAGGAGTTCTCATTACGTGGTAACGCGGTTGCATCGCGATTCGATCGCCTTGTAACTCCTTGCGCGATTACGTAGTCATTAGCGATCGAGTTACGGTGATTACCGATTTATGGTGTCGATGAACTGAAATTACAAATTACGATGTTAAGGAACTGAAATTACAAATTACGATGCTAAGGAACTGAAATTAACAATTACGGTGTTAATGAACTGAAATTACAATTCAAGGTGCAATTGAACTGATATTATGAATTTTCGGGTAATTCAATTACGTTTACTATGAATTTAGTTGAATTGTAGTTGTACTGAAATTTACGATTAATTGAAATTAGAAATTACGGTGTCGTTGAATTGAAATTACTGAAATTACAAATTACCATTGAATTGAGCTAAAATTCCAAATCACGTTCAACTAAAATTAAGAATTGCGATGGATCAAATTTTCTAATTACAGTATAATTGATTTAGCAGAAATCTGATTCAATGTCTTGATACTTGAACAATGGAAATCTCTTTCGACGAACAGTACCGAAACGAAAACAAACGGTTAGCTTCCCGTCGAGTATTTCCTGGAAAACCGGTCGCATCCGGTGCAACATATTCGCGAGATTCGCTGGACCATACTTTATGGATGTATTTATTGTATAGAGAGTGCATTTTCCATTCTACCGTCGCCGAGCTTAGGCGAACGCGTTGAAATGGGGTGACTATCGATGCTGTACGTGTCGACACCATATATTGATACGGTTGTTAATAAATATCGACAAACGTCGATACTATTCTCTATAAATATCGATAAATGTCGATATCATTGTCCATAAATATCGACAAATAGCATCGCGAAACGTCGAGCTATAGAAACGTTGGTTAACGCGATTAACGTAGCGGAGGGCAATAATTTTCTCTTAGCCAATTATTTCGGTAGTCGACGGTCTTTTTCGTGGGCGGACACGAAAACTGGATGCAAAGTTGATTTGCTCCCCGCTATTGTCCGGCGAGGACTAGGGCCATAGTGCGCGACGACCTTTTCGAACGGTTCTCTCCCACGCGGGGAACAATTTGCAACGTAAATTCATGCGAACATTGAACGTGCCTGGAACCGGTAACATTTCTCAGTTTTCAGATTCCGTTCGCGATATTCTCGCCTCGTATCCCTTCCCCCTCATGTTTCAGCAACTCAAAAACCTCGAAAAGTTAGCAAAAATATATAGCTGAATTATTTCGCAATCTTTAATCACAAAATTAATAAATAATATTCATTAATAATATTAATTTCATTTTAAATGCTTTCTAAAATTAAACAGCGATTCACATAATCGTTGCCGAAATAAAACAGTTGTTTTCGGTGCTGTTCACTTCGTTTTGCAATAAAATAGCGAAAGCTTGAAGCGGCAGGTGAAAGAGACAGACGATTTCGCCGGTTAGCCACCGAAAATGTTAGCTCATAGGATGAGTCACGGCATCGTCGGTTCCCACCACGAGCAAATCCGCCGGCCTGTCGGAAACGAAACTTGCACAACTTTAATTTACATTCGCCACGATAACGCTCGCCGTTGGATAATTAACGGCGGATCATACGTCACGATTGATTGCAAGTGATCATGCAAGCGTGTACATTTTTAGAGTGATTTACAACGGTGATAACGATGGCTTCCCGTTCGCACACTTTCAACGTTAATCACGAGATGGAAGAATTGCATATATAATCGCGATAATGAAGTAAAATAATATTGCATAGATAAAATAAAATAATATGGCACAGATAAAATAAAATAATATGGCATAGATAAAATAAGATAATATAGCATAGATAAAATAATATGATAATAAATTTATTCTAGCTTTTTGTTACTTTTTTATAATTCCATCTAAAAGAAATGCAACATTTAAGTAATCGCAAGGACATCGATTAATATTTAAAAGACTACGATATTTTACAAATCTTTCAAATAAACGAGATAAAGTTATCGTACAAATCAGGATAAATTAAACAATCCGTAAATCTACTAAATCGTCGAACAGTTATTTCTATCTTGACGGAACTGCTCTCGCGCTTCTGCTAGCAATAATCGACGACAATTATTTTAATTAATCGAAGACAAAAACGTATTAAACAGTCGTCAACGATACAGTGTCGTGCGACGTACGATGGGCACGTGGCACCCTTTCCTTACGGTGCCGTCACGTGTGACACGCGTGACTCGCGTGATCCCGGCTCACCCCCCACCCCGGGTCCGCGTGGAAAAGAAAAAAAGGCGGGAAAAAAGTTGCCGAGAAAAAGTTGATTTATTCGCATGAATATTCCATTTCACGGGACGAGCACATGTCGTCGGCGTAATCTTCGAATTCTCGCCGGTTTTTGCTTCGTCGCCGGAACGAACGCGTCTCGAGGGAACGCTACGTCCCTGGCCAAATTTTCCGATCGTTTACGACCATTCTTGCCCATCCTTTATTAATTGTTTCGATGGTTTGATTTGCAGAGGTCGCAGACGAAGATCCGCAACGAACAATAGACTGGAAGCGTTGCAGCGCTTCGTGCGATACGTCGCGAACAATCCGGATGTGCTCGACGACGAGAACATCCTCTCTCTACCAATGGTAAGCATCCCTATTGTCTCTTTGAAAATTTCACTTCTACTCGGCGCTGAATATTTTTCTAGTAAATTTACAATGCGATAGTAAATTTGCAAAAGCGACGACGAAAAGATCGCGGCGTTGATCGAAAGTATCGCTATTTTATTTCGAGCTTTAATAAATGGTTAAGGGATGTTTCCCGGGCTTTGAGTAGCTCGAGGTTATGTCAATCGAATGTCATCTTCCGCCGGATCTAATTTACGAACTATCACGTACGATGCATATACCGTTGCGAAGCACGTCCCATTTATCCTTGCATAGGGGAGCATGTTTTCCATCAACGTGCTTCCATGTTCAAAGAAAAATATACTCGGGCAATTTTTAGCAAGAACATCTTATTATTAATATCTTATTATATTTAAACATCGCGATATTTGTCAACCTGATGCGATATTAATGGAGATGCATATTGCGTTAATGGATGGAATATAAATTTCGATATTCTTAAAATCACGAATAATTATTACCAATTTAAATACGATAAACGTGGATTTGCCATATGCATAAATCGTACATAATTACAAACGACTAATTAACTTGTCCGACTTGCGGCCTTTCTTGCGAGCGTCCCGCGCAAAACCGACTTCTTTCTCGTAATTGCCCGACGATTATTCAATTCCGAACGGTTAACGCGCAACGAAACGAAATTTGCATCGGGCCGGGATGCGAAACTAAAGCGGCGATCGATCCGTGATTTATTCGATCCTGGTATCCTTCGTCCGCGATGAATGGAATCGGCGGGCCGCGGTTGCATAAGATGTGTCGCGGTCACGGCTCGCGAGCGATAATCCCGTTGCAACGACTCCTGATTGATTCGCGTAACGCCGCGTTTTTTCACGCGATAAGCGACGCGCGCGCGCCGCCGCCAGCTAATTGCAAACCGTTCGCCGATAATCAACGGGGATACGGAAAAAATTCATTTGGCCGGGGGGAGATCGATGGCACGCGCCCGTTCGACGGCGAACTCTGGGCAGAAAGCGTGACCTTATTGTAGCACGCGATTATACTTTGCGGCGCAGTTCAATCGCGGCTGTTCAACGTCGATTTTCACCGGTCACGATTCGCCGCAGAATCTGACGAAATTCGCGGTCGAAAAAAATCGACTATAGTGCACCGTGTGTTTGAAAAATATGACGAGTCGAAATATCGGCGGCGATTTTTATTTTCGCGAAAATTAGGGCAGGCGATGGGGACAAATTATGATTTTCTGATGGACGATTATGATTTATAGCAATTCATAAAGGATTTATAAGGATTTGTAATAATCTATAATTGTTTATAATACTTTATACTGATTTACAATGAAACAGAATGATTTATAATGAAAGAGAATAATTTATAATATAGCAGTGTCCTCTGTTCAATTAAAATGCTCCGAAAGCAAGCTGTTATATTCGACATAAAATTATATGAAATATTCGACAAATTGATAAAACAATAATAACATTTATTACCGTCACGTTAATAAAGCAGCTTCGTTTTCTGCAATTAATATCATACAATCAATTTGAAAATGCGCGAGGTCAACTTTGTTAATTGTCCAATTGATTCGCGTAACAGTTGTTCGTTGCACTACTTCGTCGTACTACGTTTCATACTGATACCAAAAGCCGAGATGTTGCGACAATTCGCCACAAAAATAACAGTTTCTTTTCACACTGTAATTATCTCTGCAACTCATTCATAGATCAGCAGTATCGTAACCTATAGATTCGCGGAAGTCTATGATTCAGTCGGAAATATAATAGCAAAGGATTGCGATTTCTGAAGCAAGTGAAACGATTTCTTTGGTTTCGCAGAATTCGACGAGGTTTCTCCCCTCGAAATACACTTACGTTTAATGCAATTTATTCGTAGTAATTATTTTATGTAACAGCAATTGCTCTAGTTTCAATCGCGTTGAATTTGTGGAGGGGTTAGAACAAGGGAGACAACTGGAAACATCCCTTTTTATTCGAGTCTCTGTTATATTCCATTTTGAACTTGGTTTATTTAAATATTAATTAGATATTTTTATATATATTTTATCTATATGAATTTTTATACATATTTTTATAACATGACATCGCAATGAAAAAGCTGTTGAAAATAACAATGATCTCCTAACCAAAAACACCTTAATTTTCATACTCACAGCGTTCAATCAATTAAGTTAAAATTATACATATTTAAGAAATCGATAACGCCGTCATCTTATCTTAAAAATATGTTTAAAACATCCTCCGAAAACTAGAAATAAAATATAATAAAAGTCGCCGAAGTAGAAGACTATAATAAAACAGTTTAAGTTGACATTTTGTGAAACTTTATAATGTCGAGTTTGACGATGGCATTAGTAACGAACCCCGTTGTTTCTCGATTCTTTTCCAGAAGATCAAGGAGTCCTTGCGAGGCAACGACGTCGATTACCAGTTCATTTAATTTCCGGCGCGCAAGACAGGTAGCGCCGGTGTGTACGTGGGGCGAGAGAACGAAGAGAGAAACAGACACAGCAGCAGCAGCAGCAGCCAGTCGAAGAGCGCTAAACGGCATCGAGGAATGAAAAAGTAACACGACCTCTCTCGACCCCTCAAGCCGCCTGAACAGTATTACGGACCGTCCTCCGTCCGAGCTTAAACTTTTAACGAACTCACACTAATTAGGATACTTAAGTGATTAACGACGGTGTGGAAGGGATCGCAACCGATGGGAGAAAAATGAGGGGGAGACAGAAGAAGAAAGAAGAAGAAGAAGAAGAGGACAGCGAGGCGCGTGAACCAAAATGGCCGCCGCTCGATGTCCGCCATACGGTTAAGCGCATTCTTTTCGTCCAAGATTCGTACCACCGCTGTACCGTTCGTTTCCGTTCGTTCCTTTTTGTATTATTCTCTCTAGTAACTTATTCTTTAGTTAAATTATTTTTATATTATTTATTGATCGTACGACGCGTTTACATTTATCGTTGGCGCGACAATTCTCGCGAGCGTTCTACACGCGGATCGGTGTCGCCGCTCAAAAATATTTCATCTCTCATGATTTAATTATTATTTTTTTCATTATTATCTCTCATATCGAAATCTCGTAGAAAATATATTAAATATAAATATATATATTTCAGAGAAGCGTTTTCCTTCGATCGAAAAAGCGATTGCAACGATTTCTCCGCGAACATTCTCTTTCTCGAACATGATTTTTATATACTTTTTTTTTTAATAATAGATTATTTAAATATTTTTGAGCGACGAGTTCCCGTTCTCGACGACGGCGAGAAATGGCGCGTCCCCGACCGGAAGCGTCGCGCACGCTCGAGGATCGCCGGCCGTCCGACGACGCCGTGATCTCTTGATCGATCGCGATCCGCGACACGTCACCGTGTATCTCGATTCGCTATAGGTTTAGTTTCGTATCCGTTCGCCTTACAGTGGCTTAAGAGCGTTGAATCTGATTATAGTATTTATTGAACGTTAACGTTCGCGATAATTCAGCGACTTTGTCGAACTCGAATATTTTCTGAAATTCGACGAATTTCTCCAGGATCTTCGTTCCTTTTTTTTATGATAGTCGGTAAATTATTTATTTTGCTTTTGCAACCTATTTATTCAATTTTCGTTTTGAAGTTACGCATTAAAAAATTACAGAGATTTACGATATATTAAACATATATATTTGGTATTATTAAATATTAAATATATACACACATTTTTATCCTAAATTACACATGCTGATAGATCAAATATATATTGCATTATTAAATATAAAATATATATATCTTTCTCTGTATAAACTTGTGTAATTTAGAATAAAAATCGTATTAAACGCAGAGGTTGTTAAGTATTAAATATATATATCTTATCCTAAATTACACAAATAATAAATTAAATATATATATATATATCGTATTATTAGATATTAAATAAATATATATATATATTTTTCGTATATTTTTGTGTAATTTAGAAGAAAAATTACAAGTCGCAGTCCACCGACTGTTATAAACGATTTAACAAGAACAATCGAATTCGAATTTATGCGATGTTGTTCCGTAGATTAATTTAACGAATTTCAATGAATTTCAACGAATATTTGAAGATGAATTCTGAGTTGAAAAGCGCATCGACGAATCGACGTCCCGATCCAGGCCCTCGAAGGGTTGCAGAGTGCGAAGCGATCGAGTCACCTAGATAACTAATTAATTAATTAATCGAACGAATGAATTGTTAGATTTGTTCCACGATAATTGCGCGTCGATAACAATTGTTTCCAGCATCGTGAAACGTCGGGTGCTCGATCGGATCTCGTCGCGAGCCAACCCCGTTAAGCCACTGTGCGTATTTTAGTGCGTCTTGACAACGATCAGAGTTTCACCGGATCCCCCCCGTTCCGTTAAAATCGTCGCGACCGTGCTCGCGTCGTTTTCTCGATTGTTCATAGAACACGTGAGGCTGTGCAAACGTTGCCGAATTCTGCTCGAACGATTATATTATTTTTTCCTCGCGAGCGCAAAATTTGCGCCGCGAGCGCAGAGATTCGTGCACGGTCTTCGTCGCGTCATTTCCATGAGTTTTTTATTTTTTCCATCGGCGTAATTCATCCGGCGAGTTAGTTAATTAATCGAGCACAAGCCACGCGGCTCTTCGTATTATTCTACGTACTATGTGATCCGTATTATTATTATTATTTATTCTATTGTACAGTTTTCTTGTCGAATGGTTCGCCGCGCTCGGAGGCATTCATCGTTGATTGGCGTTAACGACGAGACAAAATTGTTATTGCCAATTAGACGGAAGTCAGAGTCGGGTCCGCGTCGTTCCATGACATCGATGCGATTAGGTTATACCGTTCGAACATTTTTCTATGTGACTTATTTATTTATTTATTCCGTTGTAACTAGCGCTAGGCGAAGTATTAAAGACACTGTCGCGCGTAACGCGGCATCGATGTATTCGAGCAATGTGCGTATTATTTTATTTATTCCACCGCAATAAAAATTATAATCAGCTACGATCGTCTCTCATTTCCACCCCTTTCTTTACTAAAAATTGTTAACTAAATTTCAAAGCTTTCTTTACCGCGAAAAAGAATTGTTCCACGCGTGGAATTAATCGTCGAAGGAAATAAATGTCTGCAAATAAATAATTATAAAACCCGATCGTTTTAAACTCATACGTGTTTCTTAAACTTCTTAAACAACTTATTTTATTTTTCAAATGTCAACTTCAGTTTACCAGCATTTATAAAAAACGTATGTAAATATTGTAAAAAAATTCTGTTTGGCTTGGGACGTCTTATCCTATAACAACCGTGCAGATACGTGTATCGATCGTTGCGAGGTCAGGTGCAATAACATTGACTATGCTTGGACAAACAAATTCATGTCTAAGAGGCCACTCGATAATGCCGAGCCAGAACTACGAGATTCGAATCGGTGCATTCCTCGCCGATGAATAGACTGCCGATATTCATGCAGAATTGATAGTTTTCTAGATTCTGCAAATATACAGTGTTTTATATTTATGAATTCGTTTCAACCAGTTTCATGTGAAATTTAACGAGACAGAAATTCTAATGTAAGAAATCACGCCTTTGGAATTCATTTTATTAATTTTTATTTCTTTCTATTCATTTTTACTATTATTAATTGTTCATTAATTTTTATTGTACATTTCAGTTATTATTATTATTTTTAATTAAAGCGGTACATATATATTTCTATGATAGTTATTCTCGTTATTATATTACAATATTTATCACACCAATGTGTAAGTTGTTAAAACTATAATGTTGTTAATTATTTATCCTTAATCTATAAAGAATATACTAACGTTTATGCTTAGTATATTTTTTGTCTTTTATTTAGTATATTTCGTCTCCTTTTCTTATTATATTTTCTCTTCTATTTTAATTGCATGTATATTTTCCTTTCCTTCCTTAATCCTTCCGTGAATAAAAAAGAATCGGAAGGTCGACGCACGTGTTCGAAACCGAGACATTGAGGCGCGAAGATCGGCGCAAGGCTGACAATATGTTCCGATGGAATAAACGCAAGGCCGAGAATCATCGTTTCGACTAACTCGGGACTAAGGCCGAAAAGCAGAAGTTAAAAACGATTCAGGGACAAGTAACTGGGTCAAGAAAATGCACGGTCAACCGGCACAGATCCGAAACGATCCGCGATCCACGGATTTCGATGAGATCAGCCTCGAACGACTCATAAACGAGAACTTTAATTAATAGTGTATTTAAACAAGTTCAAATTGAAAATTTGACTATTTTTCCCCACGTTAATATATTAACGCAACGAACAATAGTTATTAACGAATAACTATTCCATTACTATTTCTAATTGGTTCCAGCAAGTCCCGTTAATTCGGTATCTGAGCTCCCTCTGCAGATGTAACGAGCGAAGCGTTCAATGCTGGTCGGTAAACGTGGCTTCTTATTTCTTCAAATTTTTCGATGATACAACAGACACGTGGACACACGCAGCCGAAACGTTCCTCCGTATCGTCGTTCCGACGTACACCGTGACATCAACGAGGGAGCATTTTTCGTTCGAATCCCATTGTCCGTGCACTCGGCCCGACCAAATACAGCTCGTACTACTTACAGTGAAAAAGCGGCCGAAGCTGTCCACGTTTCCCTTGTTCAAGCTCTCGTCAATTAGAATGTTCACTTCTCGCGGATCGATTACAGAGTTCTCTGATAAAATTATAGTAACAGTGATATAATAACAGCAATGTAATAATAGTGATATAATAATATATAGATTATTAATAGAAAATTCCGAGTCAAGTGATTCAGTGAAAAAATCAAATAAAGTAGAATAAAATGAAATAGGACAAAATCAAATAAAATAAAATAGAATAGAGTAAAAAATAAGGCAGTAAATTAAATTTACATAAAATACAGTAATTTCTACAACACAGTATACAGCAAATATTTTAATAAAAATATTCGAAATGGTCGAGATCCTTCAACAAAGGATTATTCAAACCCATTTCAAGTCTTCCATATTATTCTCCACTAAATCATAATTCCACCTTCTCAAATAATACTTTTTCTTAACAATACAAGCACCGCATAAGAAAATTTCCTAATCACTATATTTGATTATAATTTACTATATTATCTCTGCTTATATTTAATGCTAAAATCCACTCAAGAAATAATTGGAAAAGAAAGTCGCTGGTCGCTGCACCAATCGATTATTCTCAACGCGAGCGGTGCCGCAACAATCGAAATCATCCGTCGTTTCTTGATCGGCGCGCCGTGTAATTTCGCGCGCGCGGAAAACGTCGCTTCAGCGATCGAAATCGGCAAACGAATTGCACGTAGAGAGAGAGAAAGAGAGCGAGAGAGAGAGAGAGAGAGAGAGTGACCGTGTGCAAGCGTGAAAGTATAGTTCGTCCATTTGCCCTGCGCGATTGGCCGGAAACGATCGGCCGACGCGCGCCTCGATAGATATCGAATTATTTCATAAATACGCGCACGCGGGACCGCGTGGGTGGACGATTTCGCAATGGCCACAATACTGCGCAGTTTGAACGGTTACGTACGTTACACCGCGGGAGGAACAAGCCTCCAAAAGGTTGCGCGACCCGATCTTTCATGAACTTCCGATTAGCAGGGGATCCTCTGTCTTATCGGCCACGAAACCATGCCGTACGCGGACTCATCGATTTCGTGCTCTTTCGCTCGGAGGAACAATCTCTGCCGAAACGCAGTTATACTTTTGCGCAATGTTTTGGTAACCCTTTGACGCGCCGCTTGCCTCGCGGTTGCTGCGATGGAAAATTTCAGATCAACGACATTGTATGGACGTAATTGATATTATTATTACTATTATTATTGTTGTTCTTTATTATATTTATTAGCACTGTTATTGTTAATAGTATTATTATATAATCGAGACTTGAGTGCTCAACCCTTTGCAGACATACAACTCCCAGCCACCAAAGTTATTTACTTATTTCTTGAATTTTCGATACTTTTACAGGAAATGGAATTACGTTACATATATCTGAACTTTAAAAAGGAATTTATTAATTGAGTTTTCCTTTAGTTTACTTCGAGTATATTATGTGCTGGTTTAAGGAAAAATTAATTCCGTTTTTCGTCCGAATAGAATTCTGATTCCGATTTGCAACATTGTTTTCCTGATTTCACCGACTGGGTAGATTGCACGAGATCGTGTAATGTATTCGAACACGCTGGAAAATCCCCCGAGTTACACTAAATTATACAGATGCGTTAGATAACGACATAGTGCAACGTTTGCAGCTTCGATCGACCAATATCGGCGGAGCTGTGGATTCGTTTAGGACGAGTAATATTTATTTCAGACAATTAATATTTATTCGAGGCAATTAATATTCGTTTGAGACAATTAATATTTATTTGAGGCAATTAATATTCGTTTGAGACAATTAATATTCGTTTGATCATTAATAAAAATCCAGTAAACGTCAATTAAAAATCTAGAAAATGTCTATCAAAATTCTGTTAAATCATTATTAAAAAATCTAGTAAATGTCTATCAAAAATCCAATAAATATCTATGAAAAGTCTATCAAATCGACGTTTTAATAGTCAACATTGTTGCAACTTGTAAATAATTTATTTCAATCGAAAGTTAGACTAAATATTTTAATGCGCGGTTAGGTAGTTCTCGATTCCACAGATTGCAAGAAGTAATAAACACATGGATCTGGTAAAATCGGCTTGAATCATCGTTTCCGGTTCGGATCCGAGAATCTTTCACTGATCCACGTGGAGAACGATAGCAAATCAAAGACGTATGACGAAACAAGAAACATCGTTACACTCTTTCATGCGTTCGATTCGTGTGAACGTTGCGCCGCGACTCCCCCATACATCGGCCGACCTCGCTCGAAGGAAAAGTTCTACGTGCATTATTGATGCGTTCGCCTCTTTTTTTTTCATTTTTAGAGAGACACTGTACTGCTCCGAGTTTAACAAGCGTCTCGATTCACGTGCGGATCGATACTAATCGCTGCGACAACGGGTTCTACGCCTCAAAACCTGCGCGCGCGTGTTTCCTTTCTATTCTGAACATAACATTTCCTGTTCACGAAAATGATTTCACTGCGACAGAATTTATCGACCATTAAACATTATTTCGTTGCGAGAAAATTTATTGATCTTGACAAAATTATTTTGTTATTACAGAATTTATTGATCGTGAAAAATGATTTCGTTACGACCAAATTTATTGACAACAAATAAGTCCCCTTTATTTCGAGAAGAATTTTCCCTTTATCTTTAACAATAAAATTGTTCCCCTAAAATATTTATTTCATTTGATTTCAATAAGCAGATTTAACGCATTTGTAAGTGTCCAGATTAGCTGGTAGCACGTATTATATATTCATGTAAGCAACACATTAATTATCTGTTCCATATGCAACACAATCTTAAAATAGCTAAATCTCTAAGCACAGATAGCTTCTCAAACTATTAGCTTCATTATTAGTACCCTGGTTCCATATACAGTCTCTGAGAAAAGTCTGCGCAGACATTATCAAAAATAATGATTAATAATAAACAATTTTCTCAGGCCAATGCATATTCTTATAATTTCATTTGAATTAATTTCATTTGCACCTCTTTGCTTTGCTTCGCTTCGCTTGGCTTTGCTTCGCTTGGCTTTGCTTCGCTTGGCTTTGATTCGCTTGGCTTTGCTTCGCTTGGCTTTGCTTTGCTTCGCTTGGCTTCGCTTGGCTTTGCTTCGCTTGGCTTTGCTTCGCTTGGCTTGGCTTTGCTTTGCTTCGCTTGGCTTTGCTTTGCTTTGCTTTGCTTTGCTTCGCTTTGCTTGGCTTGGCTTGGCTTTGCTTCGCTTGGCTTTGCTTTGCTTCGCTTGGCTTTGCTTTGCTTTGCTTTGCTTTTCTTCGCTTCGCTTTACCTCACTTTTATTTAATGAAATCCTTTAAAGCCAATCCGAGACGATTTCTTCCGCTCGAAATAATCGACAGATACTTTTTCGGGTGACTGTAGACCCAGTTCTCCGCCGCGGCGATCCCTCTTATCGCGGGTGCAATTAAGGAGAGATGGATCGGGGAGCAATTAGTATCCGGCGTTGCTGAGACTCGTGCGACGACGACGCGATACGCGAGCCACGACGACGACAGAAATGAACGACGCCGTCAGAAAACGATACCAACGAAACGATGTCCCACGATCGCCGGTTATGGTTTCCGTGAAATTACGAGGTGTGCGCCTCCCGTTCCGCGCACGGTTGCGACGAACACAGGTTTCGCAATTAACGTTTACCTGAGTTTGGTCGCGCATCGAACGCGCCCTAAACGCTGAAATTACCAGATCAGTCGAAATGATCGGTTGCCGATACTTTCTTCGTACACGTAACCGATGGAACAATAGCAAATGTCCACAGTCGAAGCAGACATTGCAAAATTACAGATAGAGATTACTGCAGCTCTAAGCACAACCCTTAATGTAAGGTACTTTAAATTAGGCATCCCTTAAAAAAATGATATAAGAAATACAATTTTAAGAAATTTTGCTATTAGTTGAATTCCCGAAGGAAAAGATAAATTAAATATATGTATTAATATATCAAATGTCTATATTATATCAATATGATTATGTTAATGGTATACAATATTTAATACATCAAATATATAAGAAATATGATTTTTTTAAATTTTGTTACCACATCAATTACCAAAAGGAAAAGATAAAAGGATCTCGCGCTTTCTAAACATTTTTCTCTGCACCTGGAAATAAAATTGAATTTTCCGATATTATTTCTATCTCTGTCAGATATTCATTCAAAGTAGAACCGAGCTTTCCCTCTGATTTCGTTCGTCGCTCGTCACGCTGCGGCGACCGACTGAGCGAAAGACACCGTGCTCCCGATAGACGATAAACGATAGACGATAAACGACGAACGAAACACGAAAAGGGGTGTAATAGCAGCGTCAGCGCGCCTTTAAGTGGGGATCCCAACTCGCGACGAATATATACGCGGACCGAACGCCAAGAAGTTACAGTGCCCAAGTAGAACGAGAGAAAGAAATCTCATCCGCTGGTGTTTTCGTTGACCCGGTGTTGCCGCACGCAGATATTAATCAAACGATTTCGTATTCGTTCTATCGACGTTTCAATATACCGTGGAAAGATCGTGCTCCCGCAAAACATGATGTCCTGGTTGCTCGTATTATTCTGTTCAGTGTTCTATTGGTCCACCAATACGTCGGCGCATCCTGGATTCGAAAGGTAATTTCTTTTTGTTTATCATTGTTGCGAATCGCGTGAAAATTGTTATATAACATTTTTTAGTCCACGAATCAATTAAACATTTTTATACGACATGACAATATGTACTTGAACAAACTTCCTAGAATGAATTGTGCACTTCGGTTTGTTGCTGTATCGTGAATTTATTTCGAAGAATTGGCGCGATCAGAGTCGACTTTAGCGAGATGCAGTAATTCCAGATTTATATTTAATTTTTGCAATTAGTTAATATACATGCGAGTTTACACATGTACATTTATATCTGTGACATAAGTATTACGTTAAGTTGTGCGAAGTCTAATGCTTTCTAACCGTTCGTGTGTACAATTTTCTAAGGCGGTCGAATGTGTTATCAATATTTTACTAATCTACTATTCTACGCACTATCTTCGAGGAAAGGAAAGCGCAACTCTGCATGCTAATGCAATTTGTTCGACGTAAATGCAGAAATGTTTACGGATGTGTAAAACCATAACAACACCTTCTATAGTCGAATGAAAAATTGAAGAAGAGCACGTAGATTCTCCGAAAATGGTTTAGTGATAATAATAGAAAATCAAGGCAACTTTCAATTTAATAATAGAACTGTTTTATTAATAATCAAAATAATTTTAACAGATAATATAGAAATATATGGACTTACATATTTTATTAACGAAAGTCATGAAATATTTAATTCTATATATTTTATTATTATCACTGAAACTCATACGATTTTAAATTACGAATAAAAATTATATCAGAAATTTTTGGAGTTTTTATTTTACGTATTCCAGGTTAAAATGATTGCATTAAATGCAGTTCTGTGCTTTTTTGTTACAGACTCTCGAAAACTGAGAAACAAAATGTAGGACCGGACACGTTGGTGGATTTAGAGAACGCAGAAAACAACGGCATTGTTGGCCAACCGATTGCAGAAGTTCCTGTGGTGATTAAAGAGTAAATATCAATTCTTTATTATCAATAAAAATAATCTATCCTTTTAGAATTTTTATTCATTTTACAAAATTATAAATCTTGTATTTACGAGCCACTTTCAAGTTCATTCAAATATCTTATATTTCTAGATATTTTACCTCTTGTTTAAATCTTACATTACTGGAATCAAATAGATATTTATTAATAAATTCTAATCAAAGTAAAAAGTAAATTTTAATAAAAAGAACGACGGAATTACTCAATTTTCGATAGTATCTGAGCAGCAAAAATTTCGGCGACGCAAAATAATTATCAGGCGATGTTACAATGTTATTATATATAATAATAATCGTCGCATATCGGTTGTATCGTTATCGCCCTGTTAAATAAAACAAAAAAAAGAAACGAATTCCGACGTATCAAGTTCACTGAAAAGAAACTATGAAATGTTGCATTGCTGTTGCATCATTGATCCTGAACGGATTAATCTAATCGACCGGCCGATAGTTTTTACGATCTACAAATTCTGTAATAAAGAAGCCAGAGAACGAGAGAGAGAGAGAGAGATAGAGAGAGAGAGAGAGAGAGAGAGAGAGAATTGATACAAAAATATAGAATAAAAAATTTAGACACTACCACTACACATTAAATTAACCCTGAAACTAAATTGAAAATTAAAACTATAATTAGACGGAAAATTACAACCCCTGAGCAATAAACAACATTTTCTATGTATAATAAAATAAATCCTTATTTTACAGACGACAAAAGCGACTATCGGATCAAAGGTTGGCAGAGCTGCAAACCCTGATGCGCATCCAGAAAATAAACGCGAAATTAGGCGCGGTGACAAGGGGCGGCCGCCACGTGGATGCGCTCAAAGTGTGAGTAACAATCACGATCGAAATACAAATCTTTCTCTTCCAACTAACTGAATATTTTATCGTCTTTTTATTGCGACAGGGGTCGGAGGAAACGGTCAGTTTTCGAGATGAACATGAAAAACCTGAGGAAACTCTTCAAATTATCCGGGCAGCTCGGCTATAAAGGAAATCCGGGCTTCCCTGCGATCAGGTATGCATCCCTTTAATTTGTTAATCTATCAAAAAATGACTTAACTAAATTATATTAACATTAGAAGGCGGAACAAGTTCTAATTTATTATAATTGCCTTCTATTTTCTTTGAATTTTGGAAATTCTGGGGATTCTCTATTAATATTATTATTATTATTTTTATTATTATTATTGTTAGATTATTATATATAGAGATTATTCAGCTCAAAAATTCGTAGAATATGTTCTACTTCGATCAGGGTTTTCGCAGAGTAGTCCAAGGTTCCTGTAACGTTCGCAATCGGCGTAGATTATTGAATCTCGGAAGGGTTGCGGCGAATCGTTTTTGTTTACTCTCCGCGGCCGAGTGTTTCAGACATTATCAGCGCTGTTAATTGCAGCGTGAACCGTCGATAATCGAACAATTATTTCCGATCAGCTCGAGCACGAATAGTCCCGCGATTCTCGATACAACCATCCCTAATTTCAAACGGCAAATATCGTCATCCCTTAGCATTTGCTGTATCAAATTAACCCTTTGCGCTCGATACCATTATAACTATAAATCTGAAATAATTCTTCTGGCTTCTAGCATCTACATTTTATACGACAAAATTCATTCTATGCATGTAAAATTAAGTTTCTCGATTTAACAACAATTTTAAATCAAAGTCTTCGCGATATCTATAAAAATAATTCTGAACACTTCTAAAAATCGAATAACTTTTTAAATAAATTGAACCAAGGGACCAGAATTTTTCCAAGACGTTAAAGAAACTATACCACTATCTATCGATATTTAAACAAATATTTGCAATAATTACAATTGACAGAAACGAATTTTAAAGTTCACGCTTCTCTTTCAAATGCACGTTTCACGCGACTCTGTAACTAAAACTTGAAAAATACTCGACCAAGTGGTAGATCGAATATGTTAGGCCAATTTCCCATAACCGCGAGGAAAAGCGAACCGAATCGCGTATGAAAAATCGCAATTTCGATCACGTGGCGCCTAATGACGCACTAAAAGATCGCAGAACGGAAATCTTCGATCGGAAATCGCTGACACGAGCCGGATCGATCGATCGTCGAAAAAATCACGGCGCCACAAGAGAGAGAGAGAGAGAGAGATCTACCCTCTCTTCCCGCTATTTTTCCTGGACGACGTTTTTTTTTCCTTTCCGTCTCCGCACGATAACGCAAAGCTCGTGTCGGGGAAAAAACGTGGGATTCTCGCGGCCTAGCACACGCGACAAAGAGAGAGCCGCGGTTTGCGTGACGTAACGCCGCCGTTAACGTTCAATTCAGATAAAATCCTTGTCGGGCTGATCCCGCCGCGTCTTATCAGCGCCTTGGTTTAGCCGTGTCGCAATTATTTCTGATCCGCATCGGAAATAATTCGACGATGGCCGCCGGGGAATCGAACTTACAAGGGTATCCCACCAGCGACGACGATTTAGATTAACATTGCATATTTAATGTTGAGAATCTACCCTGTCAATTTCTACGAAGTCAGAGCAATATTATTAACAAGACGCAGGGGGATTTATATTTATTTCAACCCTCTAAAAATCGAATTCATTTTATTAAAGATATAAACAGCTTTTGGAGATATTTTAGGTTATGTCGTGATTAATATTGTTCACTGGCTCTCTCAGAGACCTTTTATAATTAAGACGTACATGTCAGCTTCTGAAATTAATTCTAAATTATTTCTTATGTTATTTATTAATTCTCAAAGGGGGTAACTCTGCTAGTTATCTCGTGGCAGACGAGATCCATCATGGCGTCTCTGTTCAAGCTTCATTGCTAATAGAAAAAGATTTATCTATTTATCTATTTATCTCGTCCTCCATTAATTCATTCAGCCATTTATTTACTTATTCAATTATTGGTTTATTCGTTTGTTTGGAAAAGAGAAATGTCGGCGCCGCGAACAGATATCTCACGGGCCGAGCACGCCGATCAGTTAAGTAACGTTCTGATGCAAGTGAGGAACAGTGTGTATACAATCGCGCGATAACGTGCCCGGAGATGTGTTCGACGATGTGCCCGTAAAACGTACGCGTACGATTTCCAAAAATAGCAGTAGACCGTATGCTGATTTTACTCATTTTATTAACGGTAGATACGGCTGATTTATTGCCTGTATCATTTTAATTATAACCGCCGCTATATAGTGTAACAAACGAGATTACAGAAGTATCAACATAGTAGCGTTCGAAGCGTTAGATGTTTACTGTTAAACATTTCTCTCCGATTATTGCTACTGCGCGCCAGTCGGACGACAACTAATTATATACATCAGGGATGCGGAAAGTTACCCTGAACGGAATTGTTCTATGAAATTATTCATCTCCGTGACCCGATTGTGTTTCGGTGTCATTTGACCGTAATTTTAGCGTTGTTGTTAACATTGATAGTTACAATAGCAAGCTTGAAACTCGATTAGTTGTTTCGTAACAGCGGCAGCAGTGGATTTATTTAGTTTCGTACGGTTTTAGCAAGAATATTTGTGAGAATGAGAAAATCTGTATAAATTGTTTAAAACTAACCTAGTTAATTTTTCTTTTACAGTTGAAGCCCGGAAGCGATACAGAATGTGACGCGGAACGTGACTCGCCGAAGGCGGTGAACTAAATTAAAAAAGAAAAGGATGACACCACGCAGACAGAAACAAAGGCATCCTGTTCGGTGTACCAATCTGTCAAAGGAACAATCGAAGAATTAGGAATTTCGGGTGCACCTATTCAGAATCAGTATCGCAACCGTCCCTCATGTATCGTAATAATCGCGCGACCTATTTATTTCCTGTAAATGGCAATATATATATATTTCGACTCGTCGCCTAAGATAGTTAAGATATTTATTTATTATTTTTCTACATTGAAATAAATTAATTTATTACACTATAACTCTCTCTCTCTCTCTCTCGGTCTTGTTATTTATCTCTCGTGCGACCTACAGAAGAGTGTTATGTAATACTCCAGTATTTTTTCATTGCAATTAGTTCATTGATAATGATGTTAGACTATTAAAAGTTACAAATATTGAACGTATACGAAGAATATTATAAAATTGAGAATATCTAATGTGTTATCAGTTGATACTGATAGCAATTGTTATTATGTTAGTAAATTCACAACGACGGCGTTTATTAAACTATCTGCAATATGCAATTTGTTATCAGCAATTCGGGAATACAAATTTCAAGAACTTTTGAAGTGGAGATATTTTGAAAAATAATTTCGTTAAATCAATCGCAGACGTATCTTACTAAATTTTGAAAATTTAACAAAAGGATCTTGAAATGATAAAAAAAAAGTGCAGTGGTACGAATGGAGTATAGAGGATACTCCATTCTCGCTGAAAAGCTCAAATACTCTTCGATATCGGTAACAACGAGCTCTACGCGAGAATAACTCTGTTTTGCCTGCCAGATGATGCTCATAACAAGTATGAGATATGAGTATAAGGTGTGACAATCTGTAAACCGACTGCTGATAATTCTGGCTAACAGTTTGACCGTTTCACCGCTGCGAAAAGGAACGTTATTGAAAGATTTGAAAATAAAAAAATTCCTTTTAGATTTTTTATTAATAGACGAACGTTTCTTGCAAGATAAAAATGCAGGAGAAATTGTCTACTGAATATTTCTGTACTCTCAGTATATTATATTAGTAATACATATTTCCTTAATGAAAGAGATTAAAATATAATGAAATTCATGCTCGGAACTGACGCAATATTGGTTAATTAAATATATCGTGTAATTAGTTCTATATTGTTATTTTTGGTAGCGTTATTATTAACAAACCACTATAACAACATGGTTGAACAACAGGTTCCGTGGTGTAGCGGTTATCACGTCTGCTTTACACGCAGAAGGTCGCCAGTTCGATCCCGGCCGGAACCATATTTTTTTTACTTTTATAACTAAAAGAGTTTATCTATAATAACTTTTATAACTAATATTATATATATATGTATAATATTATTATAATAATATTCGATTCATATGACGATTTATAAATTATAGAATTCGATTTGTAGACATCGGGAAACAGTTGCAAATCGCTAATAAACTTTAATATTTAGTCACATACTAGAATCACGAAGCGGAAACAACGGAGCGCAAAGAAAGGGTTAATAAATTCCTGCGCGACGGTGCGCGTTCGCTCCGTCGAGCGATAAATAACAAAGCGAGCGGAGCTGAAAGAAATTGACGAACCGCGCACAGGGCAGGAAGTCGAAATTGATATTCGGTTCGCGCTCGCACATTTGTCTTGTCGCGCCCGCGGCGCAGCACGCCGGCCCGACCCGGCCCGACCCCGGGGCCCGGTGCAACGAACGGCGTCCGAACGAAAACGCTCTCCCCGGCTGGTTCTTCATTCACCGTTTCCGCGGCGGTCATCTGGCCGGCTCACCTGCGCCGATGCGACGGCCGGGCGGCTCAGAGCGGTCGCTTCGTTTCTTTGGCGCGGCGTAACGAGAGCAAGTCCGGTTTTTAGCCGGGCCGTCGGCCATTCAGCGCGGCCTTTTTCAGCCGGTATTTTATATCGCGGCGACAAGACGGAGAGAACACGTCCGGAGGCATCGATGCCCCTTTCAACGGCCGTTTTCCGTTCCCTCTTTCTTTTTCTACCTTTTTCTCGCTTTTTCTTTCTTCTTCATTCTCTCCCTTTTTCTTTTTAAAGTAAATAAAATACTGAATTTTTCAGCAAACTTTTAGGTTCTCGGCGCGATTGTCCAAGCGTCGAAATGGCGGAATTTGCGCAAGATACTGCGTACTGTTATCGGCAATTTCGATTCCAAATCGATGCGATTTAATCTCATCCCTCTTTGCAGCTTTATCATAAAAAGAGAAATAAAGAGAGAGCAAGCAAGTGTTTCCCTCAGGAACGGACGCACGCGTCCAACCCGCCGGTAATTACGCGACGCGGATGGAAATCGGGTCGAGTGCCGCGAGAGAATACTTTGGTGCGCCTTCGCGTGTCTAGTGTCCTTGAACAACCCCAATCTTTTTACGAGTTTTTACTCTTTGATTTACGCGGCTTTCGCTCCGCGGCTTTTTCTTTGTTCGAATGAAAAGAATCCGCGCGCGGCGCGCTGCCGGGAACGGTTCCATTCCCCGACGGAGAACTTCTCTTTTATTTTTGGATAATTCTCATTGGCGGGGAACGCGCGAGCCCTTAGAGGGAGAGCCGTGTCTCCTTTGTACATCCGGGGCTAATTATCACGTTTCGAAGGTTGCTCGAAATGTGTGTCAGTGTGTCTGGATTTATCCACGCGTCGCCGATCGTCTGACACTTGTTCCGATTACGAGTAGATTCTGTCATCCTCGTTCTCCATAATAGATGATAGATTTTTCGAAGCGGTGAAACTTCGCCGGAGATAATTTTTTTCAAAAAACAATCTATCGAATAGAATTTATATTGCAGCGACCGGCAATATCTTCTCCGTGGTGTTATTAAATCTAGAACCACCTCGTCGAGAAAGTTGCGCGACGGTGGACGATGAAAAGTGTGCGAGGAACTTTTTCATGGAAATAAGACGAGAAGGAACTTTGTACTTCGGGAAGTTGACCGGGGAAAGGGGCGATAAATTTTTTTCGGTGACGGATTAACAGGCGGTTGGCCGGCGAGCTCTTCGCTCGGCGATAAAAGCTTTCCTATTGGCCGATCAAAAAGAACAACGGCTTGATCTACGTTTTATTTGTTTGGCGCTTGCGATCGCTGCTTTTTCTTCTGCGAATAGTTAATTTATTTGTCAATATATAAATCATCATTTTAGCCAGAAAACACGACAAATGTCTAGCGAGACCGTACAAATTATTAATAACAATATTTCAACAACCAAACCATGGTTCTCACATAAAACTTGTTAATATACTTATCAGTACATTGTTTATCATTTCGACCAGGAAACGCGACATTCCATCACAATATACATTGACGAAACTTTCCTCCTGCATTTGATGTGGGGGGGAAAGGGGTGAGTCGGCTCGCCTAGAAGGTGAAGTCCGAAACGGCCGGAAGAGAGGGTCGCCGAAGCGTTGCGAAGACGATGCACATGCAGCGGGGGTTGCAGAGAGAGAGAGCGAGCGAGCGAGCGAGAGAAAGAGAGAGAGAGAGAGAGAGGAGCGGCTGCAACGAAGGAAAAATCGATGCATCGTCTCTGCGATTGTGGCCGAGCGCCGCCGAAGCCGGCTAGCCGAGCCCCCAGAACCTCTAAACCGGAGAGGAAGCATGATGCCGTCCGGGGATATTCGACGACGACGGAATTGGTGCACCGACCGACTGCGCCGCGTCAACTTTTGCAGTCGCATGCCGAACCGGGCGTTCGCGAAGAAGTTCGAGGCAACGGGGCTGATGCGCCGGAAGAAGCTGAATAATTCGGCGCGATTGCATTTCCAGAAGTGGAAAGTTCGAACGACGACGAGTCGCACCCGGGGATATTTCGCCCGTCTTCGAAACTCGTGCTGTATCTGTCACATACGTTATACCACTTAGCGCGCTGTACCTTTACATAATAATTCTTCGACGGTGCGCCTTCTACGGCGCACGGAAGAAAGTATGCGGGCGTTAGCATCACCTGCTGTCGCTCGGCGAATTGTAAATATATCGGTTGGAAATGATTTTCGTCGGCTCGTTGGCTTCGATGCAGTTTCGTGCCGCTTTCAACCCTTTCGAATTTGAGACTGTTGTAATTTTAATATGGAGACGTTACTTTCGATGTAAATACGTTTATTTTATAGTTTATGTAGCTATTATTTCTTTAACATTGCAATAATTTTTTTTCAAATACCGCATTGCTCTAAGAGCCTTTTGAAGTTATTAAAATTTATTTTAAACAGCGGCTGGACCAACGATAGACGTTATAAAGACGTAAACAGGAATTGTAGAAATTGTACTAGATAATTGTAGAAATAACCGTACGTTTTCCCGGGATTCCACGACGGATGTTCTATGGGAACAGAGGGCAGAGGATTTTTCAATTTCGGGGTGGAACTCTTTGAAAGCATGACAATTCAATTACCGGTTAGCATTGTGTTTGACGGGGGGGAGTTCTCAGGGAGCCGCCTGTTTTAATTCGTTGAAGCGAAAGAATAATACACGCGAAGCGGACTTTCGAAGCGTGGAGACCGCCTTCGGCTTATTACAAGCATTGTGCAAATTCTAAAACGGAAACGCGCGAGCGCATCGTGGCGCGTTCGGGATTTTCCTGCTATAACCTCAAAACTACCTCCCTTCTTTCTTCACGTGATCACGCGGATAACAAAACAGGGATTGCAGAGCAATTTCAAATCAAATCTCAATAATCGAAATATATATATTATATGTTTATTATTTTTAAAATAGAAAATATAAAGTCAAAGACACGAATTAGAAGAAAAATTCGAAACTAAATATTAATAATAATAAATATTAGAAATATTAAAAATTGTATCATTTATCCACGAGTCAGTAGACAATTGAAAAATAAAGTGGACGTAATCCCATGGGGTAGTTCTATGGTTAATTAATTTTGAAACACGATTCCATGTGTCGCAGGTGTTGACTTATAAGCCCTAATTAAAGAAAGCTATTTTTGCTTTAGAAATAGAAAGAAACCAGGGCGACCTTTAGCCGGCGGCCATACAGGTGGGGTAGGAACAGGGGGGAAAAAGAGAGAGAGAGAGAGAGAGAGAGAGAGAGAGAGAGAGAGGAAGATGAATATTCTCGTGGGACGGGCAAATGTCAAGAGGCGAGCTCATAATTTTTTAGCAAAGCTGCTGTCGGGGTATATTCCTCTTGCTTAGTATTAATAAGTTAATGCGATTTGCGTTTGGTTCGGGTCAAGTGGCGGGTCTCGCGTTTCCCATAACGCGTACGCCAATTGTTGCCGGGCACGCGAGCGTTCCGTTTGGACCGTTTCAACGTTATTCAAAATTTAGAATCTATTAAAATCTAGAATTTAAAAATATTCCATAAAAGTTTAGATTTTATAAAAATCTAGGATTTATAAGAATCTAAAAGTCTGTAGAAACCTGAAAATCTATAAAAATCTAAAAATCTATAGAAATCTCAAAATCTATAAAAATCTAGAATCTATAAAAATCTGAAAATCTATAAAGATCTAAAAATCTGTGAAAATCTAAAAATCTACAAAATTCTAGAAATCGATAAAAATTTAAAAAACTATAAAAAATTGAGATTAAAAATCTCGCCTAATTCCCGCATTGGCAATTATTTCGTAAAATCGAGAGTTATACTCTACCTCGTTACAAGAATCACGCGTGGGGCAATCAACGTCGCTACAAACGATAAGAAGAGAGAGAGGGAGAGAGAGAGAGAGAGAGAGACTCTGGCGGAATGGTTGGCGCATCGGGAATAACAGCGTCGGTTTTCCTACGAATTAACTATGCCGTAATCCGATTAGTAAACACGAGATTACGCGGTTAAAGCCCGTTTCCCTGGGCTTGTCCCTGGGCTTTTTATGCCCGGGTTACAGGGACGCCGGGGACGCGATCCTGTAAGTTCGCGCACCGCGCGTGTGTTTTCTAATGAACACGTGGTTTACTGCGTCGCGCGCGGCGCATTTCGACTTTTACTTCAGCGCCGGGTTTGGTTCGCCTGTTTTAATGCCAGGCTTTCGCGAATCGTCGGACGAGATTTAAGGAGACACGCTTTACACCGTGGAACTTCGGTTTTCATTTGTCTCGCTTGAGCACCGTTTTAAACGATGCCGGTAAAGCCTTCCCTGTGTATTCGAGTCCTCTTTTATATTTTACTGTATATTGCGACGCGTCTTCTCTGAGAAAATATATTCGAGAATTTAATCAAGAAGGGAATGTTAATAATATCTTGTTATTTGTTTGTTTGCTATTAAATATAAAGGGAGGTAAAATTGGAGCACGTGTAATTGTTACGATGAATTGTGTTACGTTGAAAAACGTCTTAAAAATATCACAAAACTACTTAGACAATTAAATAAAACGATTGGATTTTTTTAAAATAAAATCTATCCAATCCCATCACTTTGACGATATCTTCTTCCATTATTTGTAAAATAAAAAATGTTGCTCTTAAATAAGGTTAAATGAACTGTTTCAAATACTTACATCCTATTTCCGCGTCTAATTTGGTTAACCGAGAATCCTGTCGTAATTTTTTAGGAAATTTTCATCCGTACGGTTGGTATCGGGGGGAACCTTGAGCCGAGCCTGGCCGCCAGGGGAAGTCCGTGGGGATAGGCGGCCGAGAGAGTGGTGGGGATGGAGGGAGGGCAGGGAGAAGCCCGGCGTAGCGGCCGGGAAGGAGTACACCGCGTGGTCTGCCATCTCTGTCTTTGGTTCAGTTCGAGTTCGGCGCGCAGCCGGTTCGTGTCAGTGTTTCCGCGCGCGCGACCTTAGCTTCCTCTGATCGCTGCGTTTTTGCTTCGGCCGCGGTGATTCGCGTCGGGACACGTTCGATAACTACGTCGTGCAAGTCGTGGAGTGTGTTTTCTTCGCGCGCACCATCGTCGAAAGGGTGAGAGACGCAGTGAGCCCTTAAAAACCGTGAGTAAACGTGTCGAGAGGGAGAGAGAGGGGCCGTGAGGCTCTTTTTCGTCGAGCTTTTTCGACAGCGGTGTGGTCTTGAAGCGGGGTCCGGTCGAACGAAACGGCTCGCGGTGCAAGGTTACGCCAGTGCTTCTTGTCCAGTGGCAAAGTGGAGGTCGCGGGTGCCTCGAGTGACCCCCTCGGAACGGCAACGGTGATTCATAACCGCATAGGGTTAAATGAGAGGGAGGCGTCTGTTACGCTGGCAACGTTTCCGCGCGCAATCGTCTGCCCCCGTCCTCTCTGTTTCTGGTTCGGCTAGATTACCCGTGTAGATCCTCGCGAGAACCATCGATCGATCGATGCGGTGTGGAGGCAACCCGGGGAAAACGACACGCGACACTTCGAGAAACGTCGGCCCGGTTCCGAGGGACGATTTTAGGCGCGCGCGCGGTTCTTTCGCGATATTCGCGCGCTGACATAATCTGCCAAGTCTCCGTTTCGGAGCAATTCGTGCCAAAATTTCTGCTTCTCGAATAAATACACAACGTTCCTTGCACTTGTAATAACACTTGTGTACTAAATTAACAAATTATTCATTTATTAAATTAACAATTTTATTATTCGCGAACGATTAATCCGGCAAGCCGTGGGGCGCGTTCGTGCTCGGTCATAGCCGGCTAATTAATCAGTGGCGGCGGCGGGCGCGCGCGCGCACCTATCTCGGGGACACGAGTAACAGTGGATTATTGATGTAAAGCTCATCAGGCGATGACGTTTACTCAGACTGTACTATTGCTAAAGACCACACTCGCGTCCCGTCGGCGAAGGGGTTGCAGCTCGCGATAGCAGTCGTTTTTTCCCCTTCTGGAAGCGAGGATTGGATTTCGCGCTTCGAAGTCTCGTGTGCCGAGCTTACGATTTTACCGGTTAATTAACCGGGCTCGTCGACGATCGCGGACGATAAGATTCGAGAAGCGTCGTTATTTGCTCTGAGCGTGTTCGATGTTTTACAGGGTTTTATTTCGAAGCGAAGGGGATCGTCGGGGGCGCGTGACATAACTATCGACGCGTCTCCCTGTCTTTCTTTCGCCGGCGAATATAGCGTGGCAGGACGTTCACCCGTATCGACGCGCGGAGACCTTATTATGCGTTAACGGATCGGTGCAACGATCGAGGGATTCGCCGCGATCGAGATTCCCTTCGGTCGAGAGATTCTTCTCGATCCAGATTCCCCGCGATCGCAGGTTTCCCCTCGATTTAGATTTTCCTCGATCGAGAGACTCCCCGCGATCCAATTCCCCGCGATCGAGAGATTCTTCGCGATCGACGGATTCCCCATTTCGTTATCGTTATCCACCAGAGATTAACGCTCCCGAATCGATAACGCCCGCAGTCCACCTAATCCAAGGAATCCATTGTTGAATACCTCGGAATTAATCCGAAGATAAACAGCGTCTATCTCGGAGCGATATTTTTACACTGATTTCAAGCGTCTCGATAGATTACAACCTTCCGGCAGATCGATAAAATTCCCGTAACACGGAAGCGCGATTTTTCAACTCGTAATTCGTTCGACTTTTTAATTCGTAATAAAAATCCTTGAATCAACCCCCTTTACTTCGCAATAAAAATACGCGAAACCTTTCTTAAATCAGCTCGGCCACGCGACGACGAAATTCAACCAAGTTTCCTCGCGTTCCCCAAGGTGTGAGAATTCTGCGGCCAAGGGGGAGTCCAGCCCGAAAGTATATCGCGAGTGCCGATCTAATATCGATACCCACCCTCCTCTCCGTCTTATATCGAGTGGTCGCAGTGAGTGGTGGTGCAGCGAATTACTCTGGCGCCAAATATCGCGGAACAGTGAACGATCATGGTGTGACTCGTGTGACAAGCAAGGTCTTTCGGAAAGATCGACGAGGCTGAACCGGTGGTTGCTGTTGTTGTGTGGTGATTGGTTTTGGTGGTGTTGGTGGTTGATACGCTCCTGGGTGTCGGAAGCCCGTCGTTACCTGGGCCTCGTTTACATCGGTTTACTCATGCTGGGAGTTTTGAAGCGGCGCTGGAAGCCATCGAAAAGGTAAGTCACTTTATAATCGAACTTTAATACTTCGCAATCGAATGGCGACTCTGGCGCACCGTCAAAGTTGTTCTATCACGTTGCAAAATCATTTTGAAGCAAAACCGATTCTAAGAGTCGCAAGAATCGATTTAGCAAGGGTAAAGCTGCACTTTAATTATTAATTCAATTATAATTTAAAACAACATCTGACGGCTTTACGGTTGTTAAGGGTTGCGCGAAGATTTCAATATTAATCGTAGAATTTGATTAGCCCTTGTGGTCGAAATTGGAGGCTTTAGATAAGATCTTGATCGGGCTTCCCATGTATCGGAGAATCGATTTATGTATTAGAGGATCGATTTATACACAAATGGTTGATTTATGAACAATTAAGAAACGATCGAAGGCAATTAGACGTTTGACCAGGAATCCGGATGAAATTGAATTACAAAGAGGGTTACGCGGTTATAATCGAGCTCGTTCGAAGCCTCTCCCCCCCACCCCCCCCCCCCCCCCCCCCATTGGAAACGCATTTGCCCGCTGTAAGTAAGAATGATGGGGTAGCCGATGCGAGCCTCGATAAGGGAACACGTTCCACGGGGCCAGAAAAGTCCTTATTATTTCCGATCTAATCGCGGCGCGCCGCGCGATTCATTCGCCCGTACGTCCGCGCCGCGTTTTCTGTCTGCCCGTAACTGTATCGCATCGCTGTCCGATGCACTTCCTCCGCGGCTGGATTCCTTAACGAACTAGTTTTCCAACAGCGCGTTTTGCATTTCGCGCGCGCGCTCGCGCGTCTGGTTTTTCGCATCGGGACGCGCGGAATCGGCTCGCTAAACATCGCGCCGAGCGTTGCATTTTGTCCGTACACGGGCTTAATTTCGTGTACCGTTACGCTCGACCGGCTACAGTTTTTTTTTTGTCGCGGCTAATTCCTAATTGCGGAGGCTAAACGGATCGCTCGGGCTTGTTAGCGAACGACGCGATCGTCGCGGGAAAATTCAAGAGTAAAACGACGCTGCGAATCAACCCCCTTTTTACTTTTTATACCGAAGGGAACACCTGTGAAAATGTGACGAAATAGGCCGCAGAAAAATCGCTGACATCTGAATTGCTTTTTGAGAATTAACCCTTTGCACTCGAAGCTGTTTTAACCTACAAATCTAGATTATAGAAAAATGATCCTAGAATTTAAAATTTCGGCTTCCCGAGTATCGTCCGGCCTCGAGACAGCCGTCGGCGGCTTCTTTCGATTCTTCTCCGGTGGAAAATGTTAGCGCTAAACAATGTGTGCCAGGCCTTCGAACGAGGAGGAGCCTTGACACCGAAGAGATCTGAAACACGACACTCCCTTCGGACTGGGCCGAGAGCCGGCCTTGAGATCGGCTCCGAGTAAATCTCCTATTTATTCCCCGGGAAGGAAAGGGAATACGAAATTCTGTAGGGCCGCCAAGGCGACCACGAAACTTTCTCGTCTCGTCCAATAACTTTGTAACCGGGTCCAATTTTCACACGGGTTAACGTACGTAGATTTTCTATGAACCGACACGCCCGGTTACTGTCCGCGTCGGCTATTTACGCGAGATTCGTGTCGCTGGACGCAAGGATTTGCCCGAGGGTTAATTAATGGATTTTATTTGATAGAAATTTGGTTTTATTTAGAGTACATAAATCTCATTTATTTATATAATGGGAAGAGCGAGGAATGCCGATTCCTCGGCTAAATACGGGTCGCCCGTGGGTGAACGGAGTTTACAAACTTTTACGCTGAAACGACGGCGAGGTCGATTCTACAATATTGCGCGGTGTTTCCGCGATACGACGCAGTTATGTTTACGAATAATTCGGTATTGCACAATGAGATGAAATCGCTCGCCTGGAGACAATAGGTAACCAGGCCGGTTACAACTTTTTGGATAACGAGGTTTCTACTGTATAAAAGACAGCGACCCTAAAATCACAGTAAAGTCTAAAATAAAGTGAAAATAAGATGAATTAAAGTAAAATGAAATAAATAAATAAATAAATATATAGAGATCGTTGTACACACTTTCAAGAATAATTCGACACCTTGTGCAACTCTCCAGTTTACAGGCAGCCAATTTGTCGTTGAAAAAAAACGGCGCAATTTCACGGCGCCTCGAAAGACCGTCGATTCGCGATCCTCTTCCGCCGACGGCCAGTCAAAACGAACCGTCCCCTCCCTCCGACCTAATGAAAATTAATTAGGGTAGGGGACCGCGCAGCAGGTGTTATGATAATTCGTTTGAATTAGCCCAGGTAAACATTAGCATGCAAAGTTATGCGCAACGGGCTAAACGCAATCGCCTTCGGCGCGCGCGCGCGCGCGCACTCGAAGCATTATTTACGTGTCGCGAGACGTTTCGACGGCCAACGGGGATTACTAAATTCTAGCCAATATTGCGGTACGAAGAAATTTGTTGCGCCGTTATTTACAACTTGCGCCCGTAACTAGAACAATAGAACAATGGAACAATAGAGTAATGCGAGTGTAACGAGAGGGCCCGGGCGTTACTGTACGGACGAGTTCCAACGCGCGGGGAAACGCCGGCCCGCATGCCGGCAATTTCCGTTGTCGAAAAAGATCGAGAGGAAGAGAAAAAGAGAAGAAGGGCGGAAGATCGCGCGAGGATCAAAGGCGTTCCGATGTTACGTTATTTGTCGCCCGACCATTCCCCCCCTTACGTCGGCGACGATTATATCCTGTTCGTGGAATTCTGAGGGTGCCTCTCTCGCTGTCTCGCTCTTATTTCTCTCTTTAGTTCTCTTTCACTCCCACTCCTTTTCTCTCTATCACTATTTCTCCCTATATATCCCTCTCTATTTCTCTTTCACTCTCACTCCTTTTCTCTCTTTCTCTCTATCACTATTTCTCTCTTTTTCTCTGTGTCTTTACTTCTCTCTTTTACTTCCACCCTCTCACTCTTTCTCTCTCTCTCTTTCTCTCTTTCTCTGCCTGTGTCTGCCCGAGACGATCGCGTCTCCGCCTCGTCGTTAGCCGTCGTGATCGCCGCGGCCTGTTTCGAAGGTAAATACACCTGTGCCTTTTCAATTCGTATTTGTCGAAGGCACCCCCCCCCCCCCCCTCCCCCCCCCAGACTATTCCACAGATGGCCCCGCGAGGATCCGTCGTTTGTGACTCCGCTTCCAAAGCGTTATTCTGAATGAACGATTTTTCTGAATGGCTGCGGACCGAAACCGGTAAAAGGGACACACCACCGTGACGGCCAATGCGCACCACCATCGCCATCGCCATCGTCGCATAGCGAACGCACGCGTTGCTACCCTTTATCGCGCTTCGATATATTTTTTTTTTTCGTTTAAAGCGTCGGGGAATATGTTTTCCATTCCTTCGCGTTGTCGAAGAGTAATCGATAGCGATTCTGCGTTTGTCGGACGGTCGAAATTGTTTATTAAACTTGGTAAGAATAATTCCAGAGATTGTGTAATATTATATATTATTATGTAATATTATATATTATTATGTAATATTGTCGATTTATAAAGTAACCCTCTGATTTATAAATGAACTTCCTGATTTGATATGATAATTTTTGCCAAAACAATTTACCATGGACAACCATACAAGACAAGTTGCAACGAAGCAAATGTCTTCTGTGTACATATATCAGTCATTGATACGAAACAATAGGAAATGAAACACGTGCGCGAATCTTTTAATGGAACGTAACGTTCAATTACAGGGCTGGGATAGCCATTATAATTGACGAACGCGACGTTATTGGATAAAACCGGGGCGCTCCTTTTTTTTTCTTTTTGCCTCCGGGGCATATCCATCCGGCGAAAATGCACGAAACGACCGTAGCCGACGTGAAAGCGTTGAATAGGATTTGCAACCGGGGGTATATAATCTCATTCGCAATTATATCTGTCGCGCGAGGGAGACGCGCAACTCGATCGAGTTGCGAAATCCTCTCTCGTTTCCGGATATCCCGGCTTCGAAGGAAGGTAGAGGAAAAATGGGAGGAGAGAGGGAGACTAGGAAAAAAAATTACTGAGTGGACGCGAGAGAGATGGAGAGCCGGAGAGCGAGCGAAAGAAAGCGATAGATAGCAAGATAGTCAGCGAAAAAAAGCGAAAGATAGCAAGAGAGTGAGTAGAAAAAAGTGAAAGATAGGAAGGGAGTGCTCGAAAGAGAGCGAGAGACGGTGTACTCGAGGAAAAACTGACGCAGAGAGGATCTCGCGGAGATCGCGAGCCAGAAAAAAGGGTGGAAAACGCGAGCACGCGATCTTGTTGAAGGAAATAAGGGAAGATGGTAATCGGGTTCCGTTGCACTCGGGTTCACGTGATGCCGTCGCGACTCATCCGGATAAGATCAGTCGAGAATAGATGGATCACCTGTATGCAGACCAGTCTCTCTCTCTCTCTCTCTCTCTCTCTCTTCGAAGGATCACCGCGTCTGACCCGGAGAAAGTATACTCGGAATTATTGATGCCCGGAAAAAGGTGAAGGATCGGCGGAGGAGATGCAACTTTAATGAAGACTCGGCTCGTTTAAAACCCACCGGAACCATTGATACTGTTCCATTCATGTACCTTTAATGCTATACAGATTCCGGCTCTTTCGATGCTTTTGGCATTCGAAAAATTGTTTATTTATTATTTATTATATTCATATGTTGGAGAAATTGGTTTGAAAAGGTACTGCGAGAAATTCATTCGAGAAATAAACGTGGACACTGTGAAGAAATTTTTGGTGTCGCGACATTTTTGTTTCAGTAGATTATTCGTGGAGGTTGAGTAGTTTTTTAATTAATCGTGATAAAATTTCACAACGATTTATTCAACAAATACATAAAACTTTACGCTCTTTAACGTGAAATAAAATCACCTTCGTCGCCGTTTGCCATTTCTCCATCGCCGGAATAAAACTGCGTCGAGCCTTCCGGTTTCGGCTCGCATCCGGTGCCACCGGTTCCACCAACCGAAGAGAGCCCTCTCTGTACACGCAATCGGCTTACGACTCCACCGTTCAAATCCATCGCCGACAACTTGTTCGGAAGGACACGAAAGACTCGAATTTCAGCGAGTAGCTGCTGCACTAGCAGCAGCAACAGACTCTCTCCGGCTCGACGGGCTGAATGTTAAACACCGTGGGAAAAAGGTAACGAAACAAAGCGATCGACGGCATTACCTCCTCCACGGAATTTCATTGTGCGCTCGTACGTAACAGAGCGGATGGGTGTAGGAAAGAGGACAGGTGAAATTCCGCCGGTGAATCCCGGGGCCCCGTTTCTTCGGCCTAGCGTCAATTAGAAGAGTTCTTGGTAAAAGGCAAGAAACCCTTTTGCCCCGTCGTCGGGACCGCTAAATTCCAACCGGGTTTTCTGGGCCGCGTCGAAACTTTTTGTCATCGGGGATACGCGAGTCGACGCGCCGCGCGCCCCCGATCGCTCCTTCCCTTCCCCCCTGGCTCTTTCGTGTCTCTCTGATATCGCCGGTGAAATGCAGGCCGTTCCGAGTTCGATCCTTTGATACGGCCTTGCTTCGTCTATGCTGCACTTTCGTGCGAGATATTTGGGTCGTCGCGCTCGCGCGCGCGCGCCACGAATCCGAGCCTCGCGGCCCGCCGTTTCTGGACAAATAAATTGATCCGCGGATCGGAGCTATAGGAAAGAGCTTCGCGTCTGCCTTCTTCTTGCTTGTCAAAACACTTTAACTCAGCTGTATACATCGATCTCCAAAATATCCGCGCTGTAAATGCACTTCGAAGCGCTTCAACAGCTTGGAGCGATCTTGGTTAAATTTCGCCGCCTTTCGTTCTTAATAACTTCGTGAAAAATTATTATAAAACGATGAGACTTGTTACAAATTAAAGCTTGAATCTTCTAGTTTAATATACTATTTCTCGATTCTAAGTTCGTTGTACCGTTATCATTGTATATTTTTAATTCTGTAGTAGTTCATGATCTTTATATAGCAGCAAATGCAAGGGTTACTTCAAACTGCTATAACTTCGCGAGAAAAAATCGCAGTTCACTGTTTCTTTTTTTCAATTAAAGGGGAAGGATCGAATATTATCTTAGGCTAAACGGCATTCCTGGAAAAAATTTTTCAAAGTCTGGGAACATTGTCGAACTCGTCGTTTTCCGGGGCCGCGATCGTCCCAATTTTTCGCCCGGAATTGTAACCCTTTCGCGAACGACAAACGGCCCGTGACCCAGATAAGAATTTCAGCGGCGCATTCGTGGACAAAAAAGCCGATGGCCCACATCGGTGTTTCCCGCGCGGGGCGTATCCATTCCCTTTTGCCCGATAAAAGAATTAGAAGCTTCGGGACCTGCCGTTGACAGACGCGGATCGGCGATCGCGAGAGAGAGGAGAGAGAGAGAGAGAGACACCTTGCGGCGAGGAAAGAAACAAAGGCTGTGTGTGTACAGCTTTTAAATGTTTCTCGAAATTGACGCGGCCTGGAACGCGAGATATTCGGCCGCGCACCGGCCGCAGTTGCATCAGCGGAATTTCTTCTTCGGTTTTGAAGCGTAGTCTCGAACGCGGCGCGCGCACCGCTCCGTTCAGCTCCGCGGCGAACACACGCCGAACAGAAATTATGCAGAGACGATCTAACTTTAGAATTTCGCTCCCCGGGCTATCAACGATCGATCTCGCTTCTTTCGCCGTGGCGAAATTGCCACGGGAAAACCCCTCATTCGATATTCCTGCTCTATCGTTTCCGGCCATCGCCGCAACCCCCGTCTTCGATTGAACCCGTCGCGTTTTTAGCGTGGCTCCTCCCGTTAGCTCGCTGAATATATTTCCAATCGTTAGCCTGGCTGATACTTTTTCGATCGTGTTCGTCTGCAGAATAGTTTGCCCTGGTATTTGTAGGGCGGATAGTTTTCGAGTCCTTTGTCTGGGGAATATTTCTTGAATTATTGGTCTAAGGTATAATTTTTGAATTATTAGGATGGCGAATAATTTTTTAATTATTGGTCTAAGGTATACATTTTAAATTATTAGGATAGTTAGTGCTCTTGAATTACTCGTCTAGTAGAATATTTTTCGTATTAACCCTTTACACTCGAATGGTGACTCCGAGGCACCGCTAGAATTATTCCATTGCGTTCGATAATAATTTTTATAATAACAAAGTTGAGATTTAAAAAAATTGTTGAGTAGTGAAATTGTCGCTATAAATCGCAAGAATCAATTTCGCAGGCTGGCAAACAAAATTTCTAATCATCCCTAACAATCTTTTTCCTAAATCATCTACAAACATCACAAAAATCCCCCATTAAACAATTAAACCTACCCAACGCCGTCCGCCAATTTTTCATTTATATAAACTAACTCGGTTCGCGGCGTAACTTTCGCACACAAACGAATAGCAGCCTCGGCCGTGCAAACTTTTTCGCAATACAGTAATCGGGAGCGTAGAAAGGGTAGAACAGTTTATTAATTAGCCAGGCATTGTGCGAGAATGTTTCGCGAATCTCGGACAACGACAAAGCTGCCCCCAGCACCATTGAAAACAGAATCGTGGTAAAAATGGTGGTGAACGTGTTCGGTTGAAATAACGCTGTCCGGCTCGCTGTCGGTTGTTCGCGAGCCCCGCGGAACCTTGCGCCGTACACCGTGTGTGCATGTGCACCGTGTAAAAATAGCAAAGTCTGCCTCGGCGGCGGTTGCGGCGTTTTCGGGTTCACCTAGAAACGCGAAATCCTCGGTCGAACCGCGCCGGAAATACGCGGCGATCATTAAAAAAGCCTTGACTATTAAAAACCCTTGACAGAATCGAACACATGGTAAAATATAATAAAACATAGTAAAATATAGTAAAATAGTAAAAATCACTATGAAACCGAAGCGGTATCTGTCAGGGTTCGTTGAAAATACTCGGCGTAAATATTTTCGCGATCAAACGCGATTAATAATCGCGTCGTTGGCTCGTAGAAAAATCCGTCCGTGCTCGCGTCTCGGAAACCCCAGCCAAATGATTAAATACACGTCGGCGGTGTACACCGCTTCTTGGCAGCGAAGCGCGTTGTTTATTGTAATCCGTCCGGGACGACTCGAGACGGAATCGCGGCGGCGTTGCTTCTTGGCTCGTCCATCACTTCTGTCGACACCCGGTCGATCACGAACGCTAAATACCGTCCGGTCCCGCGCGATTCTTCAAATTTACGCTTATCGGCCCGAGTGCGGAGTAAACCGTTCGCGATATTTCCGCGGCGAATCCCGCGCGCGCGCGCGAGACCCGTTAAATGATAGATGAACGCGGCAGAGCGCGGTCGTTGCGACGGAGAGGAGATGAATAGATTTCTGGTCGGGGACACCGATCTCGGCCGCGCCCCATAAATCATCCTTCCAGGCTGTTAGCCCCGCGGAGTAAACGACGGATCCCGCGCGCCGCCGTTTCGGTAGCTCCAGCATAACAAACGAAATTCCGCGGCTCGAAATACTTTCGGCTTCCACGCCCGGCGAATTTAATTGCCGCGCGCCGCGTCGGACTCGGTTCGCCGACGGAAAATTCGCCTCTTGCGAATTGATATTTCATTTCTGTTACCAATAAGTATATGCTGTAATGTGGGGTATAATGTAGACTATAATATGCAATATAATATTTAGTGTAATATATACTATAATATATTATATAATATAATGCAACATAATTACGGCGATCCTCCAAGAATTTATTACGCCCTTCGCTACATTATTCTCAAAATATACTTCTAAATCTGCTCCGCAACAATCTTAATAAATGCTTAATTACCACCATTTAAAAGCTGGTACTTTCCACTTATTTTCGGTGAAAACTCCATCGCGATATCTACAACAATTAAAAAGTTCCAACCACTTGTCACTGAATCCTCCGAATCGAACCTCTACCGTGCGGTGTTTGCCGGCATAGTATAAGCGACCTCACGGGACCGGCTCACCTTGACGGTAATCACGGCTTGAATTATTCAAGTCTCTTCCGCTGATAAGCCACCCGGTATAATATATCGCTTCTAATTAGCGTTTGTCCGGACGATTAAAAAAAGAAAAGAAACGCCGCGAAGAGATTCGTATCGTTAGATTAATTACCGAGGCGCGCGGGGTGGGATCGTTAGACGGCGGTGGACACGACGCTACTTTTTCTTCTTACCTTTGCCTTTGCCTCCCCTCTTCTTCTTTGTTCCCTTTTTTATTTATTCTTTTTCTCGACGTATAGTTTCGCGTCGTTCCACGACGGTAATTAACCCTTTGCGCTCGGAGCCATTTTAACCGTAAATCTGAAATCATTTCTCTGGTTCGTGGTATTTCCATTCTATTTAACAAAATCAATTTTTATGCGTACAAAATTGATTCCTGCGACTCCTGCCAACAGCTAACTTAATAATCGAAATTATTAGAGCGCACACATTCCCTGGCATCCCCGACGCTACTCCTCCGCCACCGCTTGAAATTATTGCAGAGAGACACGCGTACAGCTACCGCGTACACTAAAACGAGGAGGTACATTTCCTAACAGACGCGAAGTCCTCGCATTCTTAATTTAACAGTCGATTTAGTTCCTCTCAAGTGAACCTCGAAATCGCTTTGTACAATCGTTCCCCGGTTGCACATCGCGCGGCTCAGCCGACCGTGATCCACCAGCTGTTGGAGCCGGCACCTTGCCGCAGCTCCCCGTAGTTCTCGAAGGCATGTCGAGCCGACGCCGATGCTAAGAGCCCGCACGACGCCGTCGACGACGCTCTTTGTAATCGAAGGCGAAGCGGAAGCACGGAGAACCGGAGCAGAACTAGCACGGTGAGAGGCGCATCTATTGGCGGAGAGGGATATCCATTGGCGGAGAGAGAGAGAGAGAGAGAGAGGCGCATCCATTGGCGGGCGGATCGGTGTGAGAGAACCTGTGCACCCTTATGCGGAATTTCGCGCGCGACCCTGTTCGTGATCGCCCGGCACATTATCGACTAAACAGCGGTGCACCGGGGCTGCCGTGTGCACACACGGGGTGACCTTTGATTCGACCCGCGATGGGGTCCGCGACTCGACCGACTACACAGCCGTGGAAAAGGTGAAAGAGAGCAGAGGGGAACGGGGGAGGGATAAGTTCATCCGCGTTTTAGACCTGACTGCCGCGCGTGAAACAATGGCTCCGCAGCTATTTAAACCGCGCGTCCCCGATGCGAAAATGCAAATGCCGGTCGAACTTTGCGGAGGATCGCGTGTTAGGTCTACCCGTGATTCGGTAAATTGCTCCATGAAGGGGACTTGTAACAATTGCGGTCGAATAACAGTGAATTAATGGTTGACTAAATTTGAATTTTATTTATATATTTGGATCGGGTGGTGATAAAATAATTTTAGAAAATTGTAGTTATAGGGAGTTATAGATGTAATTGTAAGCAAATTGTAATTATACAGAACAGTAGTTACAAGCAAATTGTAATTATACAGAACAGTAGTTAGAATTACAAGCAATAATAATCACAATCATCAGCTATTACTATAATCAAAAATATATAAAATAATAAAAATATAACGTTCCTATAATGAAAAATTAAAAACAATAAAAATATAATTATTACCATAATCAAAAATATAAGAAAGCCGTCGTCGACGTTCCCAACGATTCCGTCGACGTTCCCCTCATTGGCAACCCAGCCGAAAAATTGGCAATCGCGAGCGCGGCGTCGCCGCGACGGGTTCCGCGCCGCGCGGTGCTCCGATCACGTTACTTTTTCTTCCCGCAAGTGTATTACCTCACCTCGGGAGCCGTATTTTTATGAATGAACGTACGTGGCCGATTGCGACATTCCGCGGATGAATGGAAGGAGTTCAAGAATGAGAGCTGGCAGAGACGTTCTGTCCTTTTCCTTCTCTTTGGTCCGCGCGACGAACGGCGTGTCGCAATCGTTCTCTCGGCCGGCCAACAGAAAGAGAGAGAGAGAGGGAGAGAGAGAGAGAGAGAGAAAGAGAGAGAGAGAGAGTCGTCCGGCGGTGTTTCTTTTGAAACGCGTGGATGAGATACAGGACGTGGAAAGAGAGCCGCGCAGCCTCCCTCCCCCTCCTGGCTCTCCGGTTTAATCGCTCGCGACGGGGCATCGGTGACATTCTCGAAGATCGATTACGTTCGCGAGGGGGAGACACGCCGCCGGTTTTGCATAGACAACGGGCGAGATGGTGGGTGGCGATGCCGGATGACAATTTAAGCGATCTGCGCGAGTCATCGACGATGACTTAAAAGGAATAACGGTACACGGTCGAGGACGTATTCTAATGTCGATGTATAAGGTGTGTCGATTATGCACGATGATACAGAAGTGGTGGGGTAGCTGAGATCATTTAGAGCAACTTTTTCCTTTGCAAGAATTTTCTACGAGGCGTCGTTAATGAGTTATTCACGGAAAACCATTGACCAATGAGGCGCGAGTGCTAAAAGCGCGAGGCGGCTGAGCCAATCAGCGAAACTGGGCTTTTCGATGCTTGGGAATTGTGCGTGGGTAGTATTTAATCTTAGGAACGACTTTATGTCGATGATCCCATATGTTAAAATTGCATACAAATGTTTAAATAAGTAATAATTAATTTATATTTCATATTTTAAAAATAATAAATGAAAAATTAATTTTTCTCGCAACCGTACGATATATCACTCATGTCCAAAAAATCGAAGAGGAATATTCCATGATTGAGATGAAAATTCCACCCATAGAAAATTAATTAAATCCATAGCAACAATATAACTCATTCGAAATTGAATAATATCATCTTACAGCCAAGTTATTTTCAAAAACATGACGTCTCTTAAAAAAGCGAAAGGTTAAAATAGACGGATAAAATCGTCAGTCTAATTATGATACATGGACCACCGCTGGAATTGTTAGGGTAGTGTCACCCCCATGTAACCGGATACCGAACGCATGGTAGTCCGTCCAGGATTCTGAAAGGGTCCGCGGACTCTGTCGGCGATAGTCATTCTTCTAGACACGAGGAGAGAGACCCATACGGTCTCTCGCCAGGAAACCTGATACAGACGCGACCCTGCACTTGAGGAACCTGGTCTGGTCGATCCGTGACTCAAGAAACTGGATGCAGTCGACCTTGAACTTGAATATGTACCGATATAATCGGGCTCTCGGAGAGCGGCGGATGCGCCGGGTCTCGCGGAATACGATCCCAATCGATTCGGGAACTCGAGATACTCGCGATAGCGTCGATCTAGGACTCGAGCCTCCACTAGGAGAAGGTACTAACCTTCTCGAGATACTCGCGGCGTCTCCATTCTCGGCGGCTCTGTTCCGGTCGCGTCCGGCCTTTTATTTTCTTAAATAATAAATAATTGCGGCCGATGCGCTCGCGCTCGCGGTCGACGACGACGCCGCGATTTATCATCGCCGCGTTTCGCCGTGGCTCCCGCGTTCTTTCGCTGCCTCCGCGCGCCGGACCCGGACCGCGCTCCGATCCATTGAATTATTGCACCGGTGCACAGGTGCACCTGCAACCTGTAAAACGGTCGCCGCAGTTACGGCCGGTTCGGCTCCGCGCGCGTTGCATCATTCCGGGCTATTGCCCGGCACGAAAACGATTGCCGCGTTTTTCACCGCTCGCGCGGAGCGCAACACGGATACCTTTCGAACCCGTTGCGCTCGCCTTTCGACAGGTACACTCTCGAGTTCGACGCCGGTATTCCAGCGACGAGGAACGATTCTTTTTTAGCGCGGATTTTCGACGCGTCGCTTTAAAGCCATTTGTCTCTTTGCTTTTAGCGGTATTAATGATTTTAATAGTTTCTTTTAATTTTTTAAATTTTTCTAGTATTTTGTACATTTTCTATTCTTTTTTTTGTAAATATATAAAAATAGTTGTAGGATCTAGACTTTTCGCCTTTTTCAGATTTTTGATACAGTGTTGAATGTCTTAAAGACGTCTGTTTCACGTCCATTTTACGTCTGAACGTTTTCTGTCTTAAAATGAATGTCTTTAAGACGATTTAAAAGGTGCCACATAATAGAAGTCTTAAACTTAATTCTAATTCAACTTAATCCTAACAATAATTTATCTTGGTCCTAATACAATTTTAACTTAATTCTAATAATTAATCCTAACGCTGATTTAACTCTGTTCAAATATAAAACACAGTCTCGCCGAACTCTACGCCGATTTTAATGAACGAAATGATTCTCATTTCGAACGCTCGAACAATTCGCGCGGCTTGAAAACAAGGGTAACAGTATTTGAAAATTCGTTCGAAACGCGTTCGACGTTTTCTCCGCTCGCGTCGCTTCCGCGATGATTGAATAGCATCCGTAGTTTAATCGGGGTGGAACACGGTCGAGCGGATTGAAATGTAGAACGCGATATACTCCGGTCCATACGGTGTAATTAAAATATCAATATCAATTCGTTCCTAAACGATGTATAAATTATCGACGAGCCGACAAAAATACCCGCGAAATTGTCGAGCGTATCGTATTCGGGAAAATGCGCCTCTCCGACATACGCGTGTATGAAAGTTTTGCGAACCGTGTAGAAATCGACGGGGGCTTTGATCGAATTTGATACGGCGCCATTTACCTTTTAATTCGCCGCGGAGAAAATGGAATTGAATTCTCGACGCCGTTTCGATGAAATTTTCTCCGCAAATGTTCCTATTCGCTCGGACGTCCACGGTCTGCTTAATTATCCGAACTATAAAATCAATAACTCTGGACCGTGTATGGTGGGGATACGGTCTTTATAAATGTATGACTTTAATTTAGGATAACGTTGAAGAAAATGAAGTATAGCTTTGTTTAAATAAATATTTTGAGTACAGTTTTCTTCGAATTAATATTTCGAATGCAATTCTATTGAAATAAATATTTCGAGTACAATTTTATTAAAATAAATCTATTACGAATGCAATTTCATAGAAATAAATATATCGAATGCAATTCTATTTAAATAAATATTTCGAATTCAATATTTATTAAAATAAATATATACCAAATGGAATTTTATTCGAACATGTAATACATCCGCCGAACAAAATTCCATTCGTGCAATAAATCGAAAATCGTGCGACTAAAATGATATTTATTATTCGAATAAAATATGTCGAATCGTTGCCTGTCGTGGATTGTTTCGGGTCAGAGGTCGAGTAACGAGGTTAGATTCAGGAAAGAGGATTTTCTGCCGCCGATCGAGGAAAAGATTGGCTGTCGGCTCGCGTGGCTCGGGTCCACCCTTCATCGACCGGTTCGACCCCACGCACTACGGACCACGTAACCCTCGGTCTAATGGATGCTCTTGTCACATAGTGGGTAGCGGTCGTGTAGGCACCGACTGCATTTAGAAAGGTCGTTAAGGACTTATTATAGGAACGCGGCGCGCTACCCGTAACCGAAGGGTGAGAAGTAGCAGACCTCTCTCTTTTTCTCTCTCTTTAAACCTTCTTCGTCTCGCTCTGTTTTCAAGCTTTCTTTCTCCCTGTTTCCTCAAGCAGCTTTTTCTCTCTTTTCCTTTCTCTTCCTCCAAGCTTTCTTTTCCTCTGTATTTTAAGCTGTCTCTCTTCCTTTTTAAGATTTCTTTCTGCCTGTTTCTTTAAGGTCTCTCCCTCTAAGCTTCTTTCCTCTGTTTCTTTAAACTGTCTCTTTCCGTCTCTATAAGCTTCCTTTTTCTCTGTTTCTTCAAGCTATCTCTCTCTAAGCTTTCTTTCTCTCTGTTTCAGTAAGCTGTGTCTCTCTCTAAGATCATTCACTCTTTTTATGCTTTGTATTTAACCTCTCTGTCCCTCTCTGTCTCTCTCTTTCTCTCTTCCGCCTTTTCCATCTTTCTCTAATCCCCCTCTCTCGTTTTTCGCCTCGTCTTCCTCTTCCATCTCTCTCTCTCTCCACCCTCGAACACTTGAGCAGCCTCCGCGCGTTAAGCTCTGTCCACAGGACACCTCTCCCGCCGGAATGTCGGCTAAATGAGAATTCACATCACATGCCCTAAGTAGATCCGGTGCGTCGACAATTAACAGAGTGGTGGGGGGGAAGAAAGTACCTTCCGTTGTTGGCTCGTCCACGAGAATTACGTTCGAGGACGGTGTGTATCCTTCCGTATCCTTAATTGAAATTTCGCGTGCGCCGCCGTAGGATCCTCGAGGACTGCGGTTATGTGAAATTAGTGGTCCCGGGTCCCTCCATTCTGAACAAGCATTAATTGAAGGATAAATAATAGCGTCAACCCTTGGAAACAACCCTCACTAAAGTGGTACCTTTGTGGTTGATTTCTTTTGAATAGAATTTTATTATTTAAATATATTCTTGGAATAGAAATTTACTTGGTTTGGAGATTGGATAAATAAGTATAGTGTGTCGAATAATTGAGTATAATATGTCGTATAATTGAGTGTGATGTATCGAATGATTGAGAATATAATATGTCGAATAATTAGCTATATAATATATCGAATAATTAACCTCGTATATATCGAATAATTTTCTTGTTTACTCATAGTCGTCCCTTCCGTTTCCGTCGATGTGAAGAGCATGGTAAAATTGCCACCCCTCGCTTCCGACTTATTTGAACCGCAAAGTGAAAGGTTAAAGACAGAACCGAACGAATCGCTGTTTCCCACTGAAATTAGAACGAAGAAAATTCTCCGCTGACCCGAAACGACTCGACACAGAACCACGCGTCGTGCCGTTAATAATACGCGACCTTCGTGATTCCGCGGAGTGCATTAACGTCGAATGGAAGGGGTTGCTAACGACTTCCAGGGCGTCGGAGATCGGTCAGTGGAGGCGCGACTCTTTTTGTCCGAAACGAAGAAAACGGGTTTTCAGCGGCCGTGTGCTGCTGCTCGGATAAGGAAGAAAAATAGTCCCCGTGCCCGATAAAAGTGCCGGCGCGACCGGCACCGCGTTATAATGCACGGTGACCCTCTATCGATCCGCGGCCGTGCGCTCGAGCCTGCCGTCGACGCGCGCGAGTGCGTGGCATACACTGCGTCGTCTCTCGTTAACTAGAAAACCGCCCGGCAGATTTTCCCTTTTTATCCGTAGAAAGTTGTCGTGGCAACGAACTCCGGTACGAAATTCAATGACAACACGTGTCTTTTTACAGGATTTCTTTGCGAGACGATTCTTGTCCGAATAAAGCGAGTGAAAATCATCCCCTATTGGGAGACATTGCTTTTCAGTGTGTTCAATGTATGTAAAATAAAATAATATAAAATAATATACCTGAAAATAAAACGAAAGATTATAAAATCCAAGCACGACAGAAGACGGCACGCTAATTCGATAAAAATGAAATCGATCGCGTCGAAAGACGAACCCAAAGGCACGGTAATTGGTTACTCGTTGGCGACGAGTGCACTCCCCTGCGCCGTTAAAAGCCTGAAATTTTTCGGCGACTCTCCCCAGTTAGGAGACACGCGGCGTACGCGTAGTATCGGCGCCGTAACCCGTCGCACAAAAATATTCCGGCGATGCGTCGTATTTATAGGCGTCACGCGGCTCTCTCTCTCTCTCTCTCTCGCCCCCCTGTGTATCAGCCCAATTTGCCGCGCAACCCCCCCGTGGCTCTCGTTGGCCCACCCTCCAATTAGTAGATCAGTCGAAGCATAGCGCCTCCATCGCCTCGTTGGCGGGATTCGCGGATTCCTCGGCCCGCCGCGCGATCACGCTCGATTTAACCGCGCGGAGATTCGCTTCTTTCTTTCCGCCGGCTTCCGTCGCGATACGCAAAACGAGGATTATTCGGGAAGCGGTTCGTCGCGTGGTTCCAGCTAATTTCCTGGGACCGCCTAACGAGACGCCGGAATGGACGTACACGCGGCGATGATATTTTTATTTACCGGGGAGAGAGAGAGAGAGAGCTATTCTCGCGTTTGCGACGAGCGCCTTCGATAAGCGCGATAATTAACGGTTTAACGTCGCGAACGACGGTTTTTCATTTCCGCCCAGCGACGCGTCGACGTGATTGGGTGGTCGTAGTCCAAGGGGGTAAACTATACATAAAGCTTGTACACAACACGCTACAATATAATACAATATATACAAAAATTGCCAGAAATTAAAAATTGAAATAATTAAATTAATAATCAAATTTCTATGATACATCTTATAAGAAATCATTGGAGCTGCGAGGAGAAAAACCAACGTTTTCATGGCACCGCGAATCGCAAGCGTCGCGGCGCGTTCTGAAACGACTGCAACAAAAGTTTGCTTTCCCCGTCGAAGTATCGCGTGCAGCGACGAACGGCGTATGAAACGCGAATAACAGGATCCGGAACGAAATAAGAACACCGGAATCCAAGAGAAAATAAGAATACCAGGATCCGGGAGGTAATAAAAATACGAGGCTCCGGGACGAAAATAAGAATAACGGGAGAAGTTTTTTCCGCGATATTACGCGCGAACGGGAAGCAGAAGTTTGATCGGCGTTTTCCGGGATGGGGAACAAAAGCGGCGGCCGGTCGGAGGCGCGGAAAAACCGTGAAAGGTGAAGGGTGGTTCTGAACGGGCGTCGCGAGACGGAGGCGGCTGTTTCGCGCGCGCGAAATGTTAAAAGGGTTGGTGGGCGGAGACAAATGCTCGCGCGTAGAACGGGAGACGTTTTGATTTTTCTTGCGCGGGCACTCGACGAGATTGCGGGGCCGCGCGTCCGCGTGTGTCCGAGAAGAAACCACGAGGCGTCTCCGGTGGGAAGGGCGACGGCGACGCCTCGCGTCGCGACGTCCCCGGACGGCGTTTTCTACCGGGAAATTTATTTCGGATAACGAACGGGTCCTTGACAAATTTCCAGGGATGTCGCGACCCAGGAAACACGCTGACAAATACTTCCCGCGAGCTGGATAATATTGCTATTAATATTTTTATTAGTAGCATTGCTGTAAATAATATATCTATCATCAATGTTGCAATTATTAACATTTTTATTAACAATAGATCAATCGCTCTCTAAAATCTCTCTAATCGCTCTCTGAAAATTTCACGCTTCAAAGCCAAACAAAAAAGAATAAAAAACAGCGGAGACATCTTAAAAATTTAATAACATTGTTATACTATTTTCATCCTAACAAACGCCCTAACAGAACGATTCTTTTTCAATTCTCCCCCTATTTATTATAACAAAGGAAAATGAAGTTTCGAATCGCAGAAAAAATTATTGCTATCTGATAATCGTTGCTCGTTAGTCGCGACTCGCTGAAAGTATAAACAAATTCGTCGTTCGTCCAAAGATCGAGAAACACGGAGGAAGCGGCGTTAATCACAGTACGCGAGTGTATCTCAGCGATTGAAGGTAGCTTCCCGGCTAAATGATGTAAATACTTCTTCCCGAGTTTCCAACCCCTTCGAGAGAGACTTTGGACACCCTTCGGCGAGCGGGGCTGTTTGCGCTCCTCCTTCCGCCAAAGGACACGTCCCGTGTAAACATTTACATAAATATTACCCGACAAATGAGAGTTTGGTCTCTGTTCGGCCGGGGAGGACCCTCTTCTCGCTTGTCGGACTACGGTTCCACGAGGCGTGTAGCAGTTCGTGGAGGCGGCGACCTTACAGCCGGGGAGCCGCTTCCTCTGAGAAATCCGTGGGGCGATGTTTAAGGGAAACACACGGGGGACCCTGGAGAGGGAGAGAGAAAGACGTTGAGAGAGAGAGAGAGAGAGGGGTAGAGCAAGAGATAGAGGGGGTGAGAGAGAAACGACGAAAGCGAGAGAGAGAAATGACGAGAGAAAAAGAGAGAGAAAAGACGAAAGAGAGAGAGAGGGGTCGAGGAAGAAATGACAAGAAAGACAGAGAGGGTCGAGAGAGAAATGACGAGAGAGAGAGAGATACACTTGACTGCCTTTACGCCTCTCCTCGAACCCCACTTTCGCGTTGCTCTGCTCTCGAGGCGGAACTAATAACCCCTAAATGACCCGTTACTCTTTCTCTACAAATTGCTTTTGTCTTCTGACTCACGAAATAAACGGAAGCCCCATAGGCGAGATTCCGGTGCTGCCGATAAGAAAGCACCGGGCATCGGAAGCAGAGAATTTCATGCTGCGCCTCGCTTCTTCTTCGTACGCCATTACACATTATTTCCTCTGCATCCACCTCTTCAACCATTTCCTTCACGATATTATAATAATTACAACTTCTTCGAGAATTTCTCAGAGCAGAAAGACAGCTTATATTTATTTATATTTATTCTTCATATTTATTTTTGTATTTACATCAATTTATATTTATTTTAAATCCAAACCTTATCGTTACAAAAATTATTTTGGAACGTAATGGAATAATTTTAGCGGTGCCTCGAACTCGAGTGCAAAGGGTTAAGTATTTATCCGTCGATTCAGCCAACGTAACGACGACATATATTTTCAGTCGCTGCACTCTAAACTGCATAATGAATTTGCAGACGCTCGACCGTCTAAACTATCGCCGGAATAATTTAAAGTTTCGACAGCGTGGACACCAGTAGTTTCGCTCCGACTGGGGAGAGGGGGAGGGGAGGGAAGGGTACTAGCAGCAGTTTCGAATAGCTCATAATCTAGTTAACGTGTTGACCGACGCCAAACGCCTATGTGGGTCAAACAGAACTTCCGAGCCGAAGACACAATTGATCACCGACGCTGTACACCCAGGTATCAAACGTCGATGCGGCCTTCTATAATTACGAACCGTGGGAGCTCTCTCTCTGTTTCCAATTCCGACGATTTAACGTTTTCCTGTTCCGATCGCTTCCCGTTAATTGCCCCGAATTAACCATCGATCATCGGCGATATATTCATCTCGTATAATCTCGTTTCCTAAAATATTATTCGGTAAAATAAGAATAAAATGAGAATAAAAGATACTGTGGCTTTAGAAAATTGTTCAGCGTTCCTCTGCAATAGTTGGAATGTTATATATACAGGGATGTATTTATAATAATGTTGTTACAAGATTGTATAATTTATTAAAAATTGAGCCGTTCGCTGGAAAACTCAATTAACCCTGTTAAACGAAAAGTAGAAAAATGTTTTCAAAATTTCCTTTGCGATAGAAATTTAATTAAATATTCTAGAAAGCATAAATATCTGACAGTCTATAAAATTAATAAAAAATCCTTTTGGCAAAAAGAACCGAGTGCTTCGGATTAAAAGAGCATTTCGAAACGATCGCTTTTACCGAAACTAAAAACTTTATTCCACGTTTTTATTAAAAATAAAACAGCGGCATTGTTCGCTTAAGAAAACCGTGCGCTATTTAACAGTAACCATGCTCACAGTTAATCGCCGTGAATTTTCGCAGAGGTCGGATTTCCTCTCGGAATAATTCGCCGTCCAGGAGGAGGTGGAGCTCGGCCATCTCAGCGACGGCCGGTAAAAGGGTGCAGCAGCTGACTAACGAGTAAAATCAATTTCCTCGTTCGTGGGTACTTAGGGGGGGCGGGGGCCGGTTGCAATCCGGAGCGGCTCTAATTACCCATCCCGTCGTTCGCCGGCCGATTTATATACAGAATTCTAGTCGAACGAGTCCCCGGGCTCTTCGCACCAGCTGGGTCGAAGCGGAGCCGCGCGGCGCGCAGGAAACGCCGCGCGCAACGGGTCGCGAACGGCTCTCTATTTTTAAAGGCGGACAATAACGCCGTCTGCGCCGACGAAAGATCCTCGGGGGCCGGCCTCGTCGCTTTTGTCCGCGATCGTCTTCCACGCCGACCCTTAATAAAAAGCTCGCGAAAATCGCGCGGCGTCACGAATTTAGTATCGCTGCCGCGGGGGCGAAGAAGCGGAGCGGAGCGGAGCGGAGCGGAGCGGAGCGGAGCGGAGCGGAGCGGAGGGGAGCGGGCTCGTAAAATTCAAATTTCGTTCCCTTTTTCGTTGCTATCTTGCTCCTCCCTTCTCTCTCTCTCTCTCTCTCTCTCTCTCTCTTCGCCCCGGCGTTTTTCGGAGGATAACGAACCCTTCGGGCACTGACGCATCGCGCACGAAAAAATATCGCCGATAAAATTTGAAACGACGCGGGCACGTTTTACGAGCTCGCCGGCCCGACGCGGGACGAAAGTCGGCGCTGTTATCTTTCCGCCGAGGTGTTTTATCGCTGATAACTGTCCGCCGTTTTCGAGTCCCCCGACGCGATCGGTAGCGATCGCTGTTTGCGGAGAGGATGCCCTCGAATTTATAAATGCGCGGTTAATGTTACACGAAATTGGAAAACGAGAGGCTTCTGAAGAATGCTTTTTCTTAGAGTAAACGCAATGTACGGAGATAATCGTGTATTATTGTCAAAAAATGGCGATCGAAGACAGAAAAGATCAGCTAACGCAAGGGTGACTTAATTCGCCTATCTGACTGCTATATATTTATTTTATATCTCTTATTATACAAAATTTATTACTCTTATAAATTACATAGTTACAAAGAGCAACGCTTGAAGATAAGCTAAGATTTTTCTCTCGCATCACTACATATTTTTTCTACCCTATTTTTATTATTTTTCTATCGCACAACTTGCCGTTCCATATAGGGGCCACGATTCGACCGCGTTCCATAATAGGTACACTGCCGCGTTTATCGTGTTTTCGCATCGAACCGGGGCGAAGTTTCAAAGCCCGTTCTGGCGGAAGCGGTTAGACTGCCGAAACCGCTTCCGGGCCGAGCGGGAGACAATCGGCTTTTCAGGAGTTTCACGTGTTTTAAAGAGCAGTCTACCGATGAGAAACTCCCGAACCGGGGGTGGGAGGATGGGAGGCGGCGAAAAGCGCGGGAGGAAGTCGCCCGGCCGATATTGATTTCTTTCTTCCGTCGGACCGGGCACAATGGTTTATCTTGGTCGGATTAAAGACAGCCCGACGGAGTCTAATGACTTCCATCCGACCGGGCGAACAATGCTCGGATGCCAGTTCGACCGGTTCGTTGTTCTGCTCCCTTTTTTCGGGGCGAAAAAGCGGAGTCTTGGGATCGTCGACGCGCCGCGGCCTCCGATTCTACGCTACGCGGAGGCTAGGATTGATTAGGGAACGATGGGCGACGTATTTTCAATGGCTGTCCTGATACCTTTCAGACGGCGATCAAATCGCCCGGCAATGTGAAAGGGTTAACTGTCGTCCGGTTTCGTGATCTCTCTGTTATATTTTATAAATTTATTCAATGATATTTTAATGTTGCAATGTTATTTGGAATGTTTGGAATATTGTTTATAATATTAGCAATATTATTCCTAATATTACTTATTTAATATCATTTGTATAATTCATAATATCATTTGTAATATGACTCCAATAATGTTAATAATATAACTCGTATAATATTCATAATATAACTCAAATAATATTCATAATAAAACTCAAATAATATTCATAATAAAACTCAAATAATATTTATAATATAACTCAAATAATATTTATAATATAACTCAAATAATATTCCCAACATGACTCGAATATACGTAAAATTCTGCAGGATTTAATAAATAATAAAGGAGCGTCTGTACACCGCGCGGACGTCGCCTCTAAAGGATTAATTGAAAGGACGTTTCTTTATTCATTCTCGCGTTTCCAGCTAGCGGTTACGGCACATCTGCCCGGGGATCTTTTAGCGACTAGAGCGAGACGACCCCCCTTTCAAATTTGAATTCGGTCGGTCTTTACGATCGCATCGCGCCGTCGGCCCGACTTCCGCTCGTCCTCCTTCAATATTCATACGACGGCAAACGTTCGCTAAAAGGATGCTTTTAGGGTATTGACCCGGCCGACGCGGCCATCGGGTCCGTACCGACCCGGACGCGTTCGATTATATCGGATCGATCGACGGAAGAACGAATTATTCGAGGAGAAATCCGTTTGGTCGATTCGCTGAAGTTTAGTTCATGTAAAATAAATTAATTTATTTATAAATGTTAGCTTTGAGGTAAGAAGGTAAAAAGATATTGTTGAACTAAAAAGATATTTTTGAAGTAAAATATGTCGTTGAATTAAAAGTATATTGTTGAATTAAAAAAATATCTTTGAACTAAAACAATATCCTTGAATTAAATAAAATTCGTCGAATTAAAAAAATATTATTAAGCCAAAGAAAGTATCGTCAAACTAACAATAATATCGTTGAATTAAATTCTTCATTTCCGATCTTTGGAAACGGTTTGTTCCATGACAGAATTTTTCATAAACAAACGGCGCTTTTGCGCATTCCGCCAATCCACTCGTCGAAACGTCGACGACGCGTGTTGCAGAGACGCGTCTGGTCGACCGGTATTTTCGCCGTCTTGCTCTCGCTAATCACGCGGACCGTACGCTACGGTGAAACCAAAGTGCACAGCTATAAACATCTATTATTTCCTTTAGTGCAGCATCCAGCAGCGGTCGGGACTGGTAATCAGGAAATGGTCAGAACAGACCCGATGAAATGAATCCGCAGTGGCATCGTTGGCTTCTGCTTGGATCGGCAGAACTTGAATATTATTCGAGAGATCTTTTTATCGTTCGTCGATCAGCGCAGTCGTATCTATTTATAATTAATTTGTATAAAAAGACGAGAGGAGATATTTTAATTTTCGACAAACTTTCGCGAGTCCAAAAATTTGTCGATAACTATAGCTTTTCACTTAAAAGAATATTATAAGGTGTAATTGACAAATAAATAATGTAATAATAATTTATACTGCTCGAAGTGATGATATTATAGATGAAATTTCGATCGAAATTGGTCAATTTTCACTTTCGATAACTCCGTAAAAAGTTATGATAAAATGATGATTCTTTTTTTAAATTAAAGCTTGAAATTTCTACTTTAAAACAGTATTTCTCGATTTTAAATTTGACACACCTCCGCCGCTGTAACTCTTCAAATATGAAGCCATATTCTTCATATTGAAAAAAGAAGCAGAGTCTGCATATTGAAAGTTTGACGAAATGCACGTACCTTGAAAAATTTTTCTCGATGATGCCGTTTCCACTGAAACGAAGTTCAATCCTTCCCCTTGAATGTGAAAAAAGAGAAACACGGCTGCGATTTTTTTTCGCGAAGTTACGGCACTTTAAAGTACCCCTTATAAAGACACAGCTTTCCTTAACTCTAGAGACTGTCTGAAGAGTATTTAATTTAATTATAAAAAATGAAGTAATTAATTCAACAGTCTGCGTGAAAATTAATGAACCAACCACCCTGCTAATCAATAAAAAAAATCAAGAGAAACACCGGGGCCTTGTCACCGCGGTAATAGCTGCGTACATACCCAGATCGTTAATAAACCACGCTCCACTGGTCGCGCATTATCGTCGCTTGGAAAACGAAAACGAAAATCGAGCGTGGCAGTCTATCCGCTCTATAATCATCTCGGACGGTAATGCCGATAATTGCGCTAATGCGGTGTCTGATAAGAGAAGGAAGCACCGGCAACTACCGGCGCCGCCGTCGCCGCAGCGGTCTTTGAGTTATCGCTTCGTTTTGCGGCAGGTAATCTTAATGCCGAACGAGTATCAAATTTCTCGCAGTCCATCTCCGTCGAACGCGCCACGGCTCCATGGGTCGACCGCGGAATTTGCGAGGGCAAGTGCATGATTGTGGTGCGCCGGTTGCACGCTCGCGGAGACCCGCGAAAAATCTCCCATTTTTGCGCTATTGTATCTGAATTGGACGTGCTGTGATTAGTATACCGTGGATTTTTGATATCGATAACAATATCGTAACATTAAAAATAGAAGAACACTAATGACAAATTACTCGACTAAAATCGTCGAATGACAATTTTTATTAAGACAAGACTTTTTATTAAAATTGAGCTGTAAATATTAATAACTACTTAAATATTGTAAATATTAATACTACTACCTAATAATAATAATAATAATTAGTATTATTATAAATATCTAGCAATAATACCCTCTGCGCAACGATTTTCGTTTTCTCTGCTCTCTAAAAGAGCGATCTCGTGTCCCGACCGTAAATAGTCCTCCACCCCCCGATAGAACTCACCACCGGTGACCTCTTTACCGTCTCGTTGCCAACCGGGATCGACTCCTAGTCGATCCGCTTACCAGAATGCGACTTCCGCGTATCAATAGCCGCGAGACACGCGATTAAGGCCGCCTCGTGAAAAGGTTCGCAAGCATTGATCAGCACTTCGAGCAATCGAATGGGACTAGCGCTATTGATAATTTCGCGCTAATGATAAAGATGATACACTATGAAAGACACGGGACAGTGATTTAATTTATAAATAAAAATTTATTAATGTATTAAAATAGCTTCGAATAACGTGGAGTAGCTTCGTAGAAATTGGCGAACTTTGACCGACGATAACTTCGTAAAAAATGATCGTAAAATGGTGACTATTTTTTTAAATGATAGCTTGAAACCTCCTCTTTAAAACAGTGTTAATGGATTTTTAGTTTGTTGCACTCTATTCACTATAACTATTTAAATTATAAGGCCATTTTCGCCGTATCGAAAATTGCATCCACCGCTCATTGAAAGTTTGAAAAATCACACGGACCGTAAAAAATTTTTTATTGACATGCCATTTACGGTGAAATAAAGTTCGATCTTTCCTTTTTTATTTAAAAAAAACTACACTCGGCTGCGATTTTTTCTCGCTGAGTTACAGTATTTCAAAGCGAGCCTTGAATTGTAAGCTGCGATTGCCCAAGACGAATGGCTATTATTATTAAAATTATTATTAGAATTATTCTTCAGGGATCTAAATAAGAACTAATTAGTCAATTTACCAGTGAATTGTTTATAAAACATGGAAAAATTATTTCTATCTCATTGGCGGTGTCGTCGTTCGATTATTCAATATTCGAAGTTCTGCTGCAAATTGCATTGTATCCATACAAGATTGTAAACTATTATCTCATGTTATAAACTATTGGCGCTGTTTCGCATAGTCTTCCTAATGAATTGCGAATGATGTTTCTATGTATTATTCAGATATACGGTGCTCTACCGAAAATACTTATTGCGTAATGGTTAAAAGTGTACGCACACGTGGTAGATGCGCTGCTACTTGCACAATAATCTGCTAACAGCATCTTTGTGAAAAATTTAATGTTTATAAATCATTAAAATCTTGCTCGAACAGTGTAAAATTCTAAAAATTCCTCTATTCATATATCGAACAATAATTATATTGGAATTACGTAGCGCCTATGATTTATAAATAATATATCGAACGAAATTGTATTCGAACAATATATCAATTATAATTTCCAGTCAACAAATTATCCAGCAAATGACCATACTTCGTCCTACAATCAACAAAGTCTAAAATCAAAATACTATCCTTCAATTTCCACTCACATAAATTATATCATAAATCGTATAAAAAAACCTCGATCCACACATTATTAAATATCTCGACTTGGTATTTTTAATTCTTGAAATTTCCTCGCAAAAAATTTCAGTATATTCGCGGGGACCGCGAATGTCTGTACAGTTTCATGAATCGTATTTCGGTAGACGGAAGCGCGAGCAGAGAGAGAGGCGGCCCAGGTAAGAATAGACCGACCTCCAAAAGCACTCTCCGGGGAGACTGCGGCAAATTGCGAGCTAGGTGTGTATACAATATAGGCGTAGCATATAATGAGACAGCGTGCAACGGGTCCTCACGGGCTCTCTGCTTCGGGTCGCCGAGATACACGCTGTCAGATAGTTAAACGTTCAAAGGTCGCGCGGATGGCAAATCTGGAGCAGCCTCTAACAAGCCATTTAAATATATGCCTGAGCAGAAGACGTTTGCTTCCGGCAAATTGGGTCGCGGCGATCGACGAAATTATAAATCGGTTCTATCTACGTGAAATTTCTGATGAGATCAATCTCGTCTTGTCAGGTGACATGTGACAGGTGCATAAGTACGATGATCGATGTTCTAAAATATTAAAATTCTAAAATTGATGTTCTAAAGTTCTAAAATCTAAAATATTAAATTAAATTTTTTCGAGTGTAGAATTTGTTAATAAATATGTATACATGTATAAATGAATAACTATAAATATATAATCGTATTGTATTTGAATTTTATTGTAACTGAAATTCAATTTTTTTTTATTGTATTTAAATTGCATTACATTTCAATTATATTATAATGCAGTCAGCTTGTGTTTGAATTCTATTTTATTCAAATTACATTACAATTCAATTGCACAACATTCGACTTGCATTACAGTACAATGAAATTGTATTATATTCGAACAGCATTATAACTCAATTACATCGCACGTAAATTACATGATAAATCAACTACATTGTACTCGAATTACACCATAACCCCGGTACCTTCGAATTACATAATATCTCAACCACACTCCCGAACGAAATAATTAACAATCGAGCGAACGCACAGGTTCGACCGGCGCGAACGTATTACAATGTAACTCGCCGCTAATATCGCCGTCAATCGACCGCCTATCTGGCATCGGGAAACGTTACACTATTCGTCGAACAAATTACGAGACAGCCGGCATACCCCGCCGAACAACAGAGATACCAGACAGAAATGGAGAAGGGAGGGACAGGTCGCGAAAAGAGAACGCGAGATTTCAACCGAACGGCAGAAAATCGGCGCGGAAATCGTATCGCTCGAAAGAAACCACCGTGTCCGTCGGTAAACAATGAATCATACGAGACCGCGGCGGTAATTTCAGAGTAACTTGTAGCATTCAATGAACACGAGCGCGAGTTTTATCGGCGCGCCGCCGATATATAAAATAAAGGCCCTTCGGTTTCGCAAGAGAATCGGCCGACGAACAATGCTCTCTCTCGCGCGCGCGCGCTGCCCGAAAAGGTCGATTCCATTATTCACCGGGCCGATCCGATTGTTGCGCAACCGGAACCAGATCGATCGCCGGGGTTTCTTGCCAACGTCTCAATTAATACCGAGATCCGAGGTTAACGGAGCGTCGATGAACAATCGATATTTTATGGTTCCTCTCACTTTTCTCACGACCGTTCACCCATGGCTGCCGAGCGACACCGAAAAACCGTCCGCGAAAAAGTACCCCGTCGAATTGATCTGGGAACGCCATCGCGTCCAATCGAAACATAACCAATTCGAATATACTATTATTATAATAAATAAAATAATATACCGTTATATCGAGAAAATAAAAATACCATATACTATGTAATAATGAAATTGCAATTTTTTCTATCGACTTTGGATAAATTCGCCTTGCCACAAACTTTCCTCCGCGACGATCGTTTACGCCATTACGCTCGAACAAGCGTAACCGATTTATAGAAAGAAATCGGGGCCCGTTGACCGATCGAATCCCACGAGCCTCCACTGCGATGAAAAGCCACCGAAAGCAGAGAAGGGAGAGAGAGAGAGAGGGATGTCCTCGCGAGAAGTTTCGAAGATTCGCGAGGCGCGCGTTCCCGCTCGATAATCTCGCGATAAATCGCCGCGAGCGTTAAACGAGCATTTAAAACCAACACATAAACTGCGAACGGTATCAGCCCCGAGATTTATCGAGCTATTCATAAACCGTTCGCCTGTAATCTTTCTCTAGGATGTGTTGCACTTAATAGCGAGGCACTCGAGCGGCGGCGTCGGCGGCGGCGGAGAGTGCACGCGAGCGTTACGAGAGGGCCCGCGAACCCCGCGCCGCGAGAATTAATAAGTATCGGCTGCTACGCGTTCGTAAACCATCTCGTTAATAACGGAAAAATCGCGGCGGAGCGGACGACGGCGAAACCGATCGCCTTAACCAGACCCGTTCCACGTGCACCTGGCTGAAACTACCCCTTTGACGAAATAAATATTGTTATCGCTATTGCAATTATTAAATAACGATAATAATGTCGACAATATTTGTCATATTATTAAATAATAATAGCAATAATAATAACAAGATTTATTTAGCAAACGAAAGCAACCCTCTGTCAAAATAACCTAACTTTACGTCAGCACAGCTATGAAATTAAACGAAATAAATAAAAAGGAAAAACAAAAACGAAAAAAAACAACAAAAGGTACAATAAAAGCTGCAATAGAATATAAAATAAGCGATCGAAATATAAAACAATTTCTCCTAAATTAACACAAAGGAAAATTAAAGGCATCGTACGAAGAATTACCGTCTTTCAATATTTTTATTAAATTTGTTGTACTACGGAAACTAGAACAGGTGAGCCGGTAGACAGCGACCAGGTGAACACTGTTCGCCGGCAGCCGTCCGTGAAAGTGCATCGAATAAATAAGATTCCGCCTCCCCGGTGGCGGATTCTCTGAATATTTCGAGAGCTCCGTTACCGTCGACCGACGCGGAAAGAATTCCGCGTCCGTGCCCGAGAGAGAGTGGATGCGCCGGGAAAATGCGGCGGAAAATTCGTCGGGGACAGGGGCGCCTCCTTGTTACAATTTCGGCTGATTAAAGTCGAGATTGGAGGATCCCGGATCTCTTTCTCTCTCTTTCTCTTTCTCTCTCCTCTCTCTCGCGCGCGATTAAATTGCGGATCAGCCGGGAAACGTTTCTACAGTTCTTCGGTGACGAGAGACGTTTTCCGGCGCAGAACGTGTCACGAAGTCCAGGAAAATAGCCGGGAAATTTGCTTGCTGCGTTGACGAAGACGTGTTTATTTATGAGCAGATATAGGTGCTCAAATATTCTTCGTTTTTTTTTTAAATCGGAGAGAAAAGAGAGAGAGAGGGCGACGTCGGTCAAGGTGAATATAGAATGATATAATTGGTCAACTTTGACTGGCGATAACTTTGCGAAAAATTATTGTATAAGGATGAAATATTTTTTAAATTAAAGCTTGAATCTTCTACTTGAAGACGCTATTTTTCGATTTTAAGTTCCATGCACCCTCAGTACTATGACAATTTAATTTTGTGACCCCTTCGTCTTTTATATGACAAGATAGAAGGGTTACTTTTAAAATTATTATAAATTCGCGAAAAATTATTGTATAACGATGAAATATTTTTTAAATTGAAGCTTGAATCTTCTACTTGAAAACCCTATTTTTCTATTTTAAGTTCCACGCACCCGCGGCGCTGTGACAATTTAAATATTGAAACCCTTAATCTCGTATATGGCAAGATTCAAGGGTTACTTTTAAAACTGCTATAACTTTGCGAAAAAAAATCGCAGTCAAGTTCTCTTTACGTCAAATTGAAGGGGAAAGATCGAACTTTATTTCTATGAAAACGGCGTCTCTGTAAAAAATTTTCCAAAGTCCAGACATTTCTTCAAAGTTGACAATCTTCGCTACGTCGAACATACCCTCGCTTTCAAGGGGTTGCGGTGACAAAGTAAAAAGTACGAGACAACACTGCCTATCAAACTTAGCCTCCTAAAATACTATATTAAACTACAAGATTCAAGCTACATTTAAAAAAAAAAAAAAAACAATCATCATCCCACGATGATTGTCCACGGAATTACCGTCGACCGAAGCCGGCCAATTCCATCGCAGAATAAATAACAGAAAGCGTAACGGAGCGAGAAGGTAAAAGATATCCGTAGCGACGACTAAAAAGCGTAACAAAGCGACGAAAAGGACCGCTAAAATTATCGTCTTTCTTGCTTTCGCTGCACGGCAGTCGCTAAATCAAAACGTCGTGTCCGCCGCTCGGCGAGCGTAGAGCGTGCTCAACGAGCGAATAACAGAAAATAGAATAAGAACTGATCGCTCGCGAGAAAGAGAGAGAAAGAGAGTGAAGAAGGGACGAAAAGGGACGAATAAAGAGATACGCATAATGGAAGCTAATAGAGGTTTATACCATATTCGTCGCGCCGGCCGAGCTCCTCGCAATTACGGCGACGCGGGGAAGACGCGTTCTCTCTTCTCGCGACGCGGCGACTACGAACGAGAAGTAATATCGGACCGGTTCTCCTTGTTCATAACGGCGGCCGTTGAATTGATTTTTATCGTCGCATATTTAATCACGTGACGACGGTGGCCGCGCGGAGACGGTTTTCCGCGGCCTCGCGTTTCGACGCGTTCTCCCAACGGGCTACGATAGACGGCGACCTTAGACATTCCCGTCGGTGTCCCGATCTTCCACTCCGATAAGCGTTGTTTATCGAGGCTGCGAGGAAGCTTAATAAATACCTCGGATAGCCCGTTTAGGATGGCGCTAAACAATTCATTAAGAAATTGCCCGAAGTAAATTACAACACAAATTATACGTAAGTGGAAATACTGTTTTATTCGGAGAATTTATATGGAATCGCGTGAATCGTTGCAAGAATTTATTGGATCAAAATATTAGATAATATTTGGTTCTTTCTACGAAATTCGGTATAATAAATTGTAAGCGATCTCTGAGATGGTCGCCGGTCAGGCGGCGCACTGTTTATGTCTCGGAGATAAGGAGGTCTCTGTTTGGATGATGGGATGGTTCGTCGAGGGGAGGAGGCCCTTCTTCGAAGAGAAAATGAGATCTTTGCCAAAGAAGCAGCGCACCTAATTTCTCACCTTGTGTCTTCTACAAAATATAAAAATGATTTGTGGTACAAGGTTCGTAGAAGGTGTTCGTAGAATAGGGGGTGGCTTTGAGAAGAGAATTTCCTCTGCGCGCGGAGAGGGTTCACCTTGCGAGGCGCGACCCGGCTCTCCGTGGTAGTAGGTCAGTAATGCCGAGGCTGAGGCGGGCTGGTGAACTATATTCGCGGTCGGAAAACAGGGTGGGGCAGCCCCGAGCTTCCCCAATCAATAAACCTCCGCCGGCGGACGACATTCGGATTCGGTCACGGGTTCGAGAGCTCGCCGCGGAATCCGGGAGACCTCGATTTTCTTATTCGATTCTGTTCGAAACGGGGCCTTACATTCGTCGCCTAATGCGATACGTGGCTTTGAGTAGCTGTAATTGGGAAATAGGGTGAGTTCGAATATATATATTAATATAATCGAATAAAGATCGAATATATTTATATATATTAATATAATTGAATAAAAATATCGAATATATTTATATTCCTCCTATATATTTCGAATAAATCGTTCGAATACAATTTTATTTGAATAAAATATTCCTACCCCTTCCAGACATCGCATCTCACATCAATAATTATTTTTTTTAAATAATCTCGCCACACCACCAATTAATACAAATTCCACTCAGAGACACTGACAAATATTATTAAAGTATCATTATATAATTTACTAAATGTTAGAAGCCTTTCGCAACGAATGAAATAAATACTAAAATAACTATTACTAAGTACTATTGTCATAGAAATATAAATGACCGGTGAATAAATTTTTTAATTACTATATCCGTCCCTAACATAACAAATACTATATCATAGAAACGAATGAATTTATTTCAAACAGAATAAATTATAATAAAACCACAGAAAAACAGCGACGATATCTATAAACTATTCTCAAAAAGCAGGAGCACAGTTAAATAAAGAACATCACGCGATTCTTAAATGATTATGCAATTTCTTGTGGCGCGATCCCCCATTTTTGAAGCTCCGTTTACCATCCTCGGATCTGAATTAGGTTCGGAACGGCGCGCCGGCTTGCTCGAGCATGCAACGTTCGGCAAGATTAACACGATTCGGTGTGCAACGTAGAGAGAAACGGTCCTCGTTAGCCGCGCTCTCGCCCACTTCCGCTTTGATGTCGCTGAAACAATTAATGAGAGCGTTAATGCGCGCTCATGAAAGTCGATGTTTTGCAGTCGGGCACGACGACGACGACGAGCGCGGCTTGTAACTGGATATTCGTGGCGAGGCGGCTTGTTTTCCAGAAACGGCCGCCAGTTCACCGTTAAACTGGAATGCATATCGTGTGCATTAAGCACTCGGATCAATCTCGCTTTGATCCTTGGACGCTTTAACGGAGGGAAAAAAAATGAGATCGCTTTTCTCGCGACTAAATCGCGCGCGTGGAATAATAGAAAACAGGGGAATTATTATCGATTGTTCCTTTGTACGGTGATACTTTGTGATCTGGGAAGAGCTAACGGAGCGATTCGTTGGGAAGATCATGGCAAAACAGCGATAATAGTTTATAATAATAAGATAATAGTTGAATTTTGCGTACAGTGCAATTTGGCAGCTGCGCTTCGAAGATTAAATATTTAAACAACACCAATGAACTAGAAATTATTATGCCATGTTATTATAAACAATTTACTAGTGAATTGACTAATTTATCTTTATTTTGATATCTGCCAAATAATCCTAATAATAATTTTAATAATAATGGCCATTCGACTTAGGCAACCGCAGCTTCAATTCAAGGCTCGCTTTGAAACGCTGTAACTCAGCGAGAAAAAATCGCAGCCGAGTGTAGTTTTTTTTAAATAAAAAAGGAAAGATCGAACTTTATTTCACCGTAAATGGCATGTCAATAAAAAATTTTTTACGGTCCGTGTGATTTTTCAAACTTTCAATGAGCGGTGGATGCTATTTTCGATATGGCGAAAATGGCCTTACAATTTAAATAGTTATAGCGACGAGGTTGCAACGAACTTAAAATCCATTAACACTCTTTTAAAGAGGACGTTTCAAGCTTTAATTTAAAAAAAGAGTCACCATCTTGCGATCATTTTTTACGAAGTTATCGTCGGTCAAAGTTCGCCAATTTCTACGAAGCTATTCCAAGTTTTGCCGAGCTATTTCCATGATATTATTTCGTCGAGTAATAGTTCATTTAGACTATGCAAATTTAAATCTAAATGAAATCAGCCGTATAAATTAAGCGGTCGGATCAATCCGCCTTGATTCTAGGACTCGAACAGAGGGAAAATACGAGAATCGCTTCTCATAACACTTTCTGCTCCCGGGGAGTTCTAAAGGCGCAATGAAAATTTCTCTCATTCGTTTAATGCGCCGGGAAGAACCGCACGCGATTCTTACCGGTTAGAGGCGGTTAGGCGAAATAGTTATTTCCGTCGAGATTGGATTGATTTCGTTCCGAGCGAGGATACTCTCGAAACGGCGTTCATTAAATTTCAACTTCCAATTCGGAACGGAAACATTTTTCTTATTATTCTGTATAATTCAGTCGATTTAGAGATATTTAAAACGCAGTGAAAATGTTTAAAACAGAGCGAGAGGGTTCGAAATTTAGGAGAAATGTTTGAGACTTGGTAAAAATTATTTGAGACTCGGTAGAAATTATTTTTTAAAAGACGCAGTAATAAATTTATTTCGAAATATAGTGAAAGATATTTTAAAGCGAAGCAAGAAATATTACAAAAGACGGTAAAAATTATTTTAGAGCTTAGTAAACAATGTTTAAAGCACAGTAAAAAATATTTCAGAACGCAGCGATGAAAATATTTCGCAACACAGTAAAAATTATTTTAGCACCCGATAAAAAATATTTCGAGCTCGATAAACGTGTTGAAAACTCAATAAAATTATTTGAAACAATGTAAAAAATATTTCGCAACGAAATATAAAAATACTTCAAAACACGGTAAAATACATTTCACAATAAAAATTGCTTCGCAACACAGTAAAAAATATTTCAAAGCACGATAAAAAATATTTCAAAGCACGATGAACATTTAGAACAAATTGTCGCGAATTGTTAATACCGAATTCCAGCGCGAATCGACATTTCCTCCTTGGACTAGGACTGGCAAGACGGTAAGGGGGTACGATCGTTCTTGGCGAATGCCTTGTGATAAATGTCGGTTGCGTAAGCGATAGGTGTACCGGCCATAATCTACGATCTTCTGCTTATCGTGACCGTTGCACGTGGAATAATAATCATATCGTAAATTAGTGATAACAGTGGGGGCCACGGCGTCGGTAGAAAGCGTGTACGTATCTGGCGGCCGTGCAAGCCAACGAGAGGCGACGATAAATCCGTGCGCGGGATTTCAGAAAGAAATCGCTGAAATCACGAAGTTCGGGCCGACCACCGTTTTCTTACGCAACGTAATACACCTTTTCATAGGTGAGCATGATTAATTCGCCGCGGTTAAGAGGACAACTTTCATATCGTATTCTTTCCGCGGAATATTTAGATCGGTAGCGCGGCGGTCACGTGGATCCGTCGTTTATATCAATTCCACGAGCTCGCGATTCGTCGGAGCAAATAATTTGCGCTGGAATTAGTTGCTAGATCGAGCTGCAACGATCAAGTGTGCAATATTAAATTCTCTACAAACTACAAAATTGAGTTACCAGCGACGTTATTTTATTTGTTTCTCAATTAAATTTCTCATATTATTTGATTTGCTAAATTAAATTGCTTGCGATTTTATTATATTTGCTAGATTAAAAATTATTTGTGAAGTTATTTTACTAGCTAAATGAAATTGCTTGTGAAGTTAGGTTGCTTGTAAAATTAAATTGCCTTGCCGAGTTTAATTAGTTACGAGATTAAACGAGTTACAATAACGAATTCTTTGCAAAATAAAATTGCTTCGAAGATCGAACTGCTTGCGAGATTAAATTGCTTATAAAATTAATAATATACTTACCATATTAAATTGCTTGTAAAATTAAACTTCTTTACTTTGATAATCAAATTGCTTACAAAATAAAATTGCTTGAAAGAATCAAATTGCTGGTAAGATCAAATTATAAGCGGAATGAAATTATCAGTAGAATTAAATCGCTTACATAATTTTTACAATATTAAATCATGTATAAAAATAAATTCCTATTGGAATATTACGTATTACCCACAATACGATATTTTTGCATGGACAAAAACAAATCAATGTTTTTAGAAGCGATGGAAATTAAGATAGGAAAATATACACCTCGTATAAGTGCTTGGCCTTGCGAGGCACAAGCATAACAGTTTCGAATTACGTGGGGACCCGAGTTTTCTTTTCGGGGTTCCGGAAAGGCCACGGTCAGTCGTGCAAAAGCATCTGCATAGAAAAGAGCTTCCTCACGCACCGTAAAATAAAGTTCCATTTATTTAAAACTACACCTTAGTTTAAATGTATTTAAATACCCATTTCCAATAATTCCTTACTTATAGCCTCGAATAACCTACAAAAAATCGAATAACCTAGAAAAAGTCAAACAACCTAGAAAATCAAATTACTAAAAAACAATGCACCGTCTCTGCTCTTTAACAATAAACTTCCACTAAAAAAAAACTCTTCAATTATTTATTATCATCCACCCAGAAATAAATAGGAATACCAAGCGTCCTAAAAAAGCATCGCATGATCGAGATTTCCAACTCGAATTACAAAGTAATCGCGCGTCGAGTTCGCGTCCCCTTTAAACAATCTCCGGGAATTGTTTAAAACCCGTCGCAGTCCATTTATTCGGCGTACTCGACAGGATCGGTCGTCCTCGATTCCGGCTAATCTCGGCTGGCAACGACCCACACAACGGGGTCCACCAACAGTGCCCCCCGTATTCTCTTCTCGTCCGCAACACCTGTTCACCTTCGGCGTATCTCTTCTCGCGCGACGCCGACGCCGCCGCAATTTTTAGTGCTCTCGAAAACGGGGCGATAAGTGAGTAACGATTCGGCAAGGTGTCGGCCGCTAAAGGGCCGCCTTATCGCCTCACGGTGGACATTTCACGAGAATCCCGAAGGCAAATGCGCCGCCGCCGTATCTGCGAACCCGGGGGGGAAAAGAGTCGGAGGGAGTGCGACGACGGCGGCGCTCGATATCGAACTTCCTGGGCCCTCTCTTATTGCTCGCTGTTTCTTTTTCTTTACGCGAGAGTCTTCCAAAAGAACCGAATTGTTTCACCGTGCTCGGGCCTTGAATTTTTTAAACGGAATGGTCGAGTGACGGGAATCGATAATTAGAAAAGGCGAGAAAATAAATTCGAGAGCTACGTTGTATCGTTTCTAATCTAGTATAGTTTGTTATTAATTTCAGTTGCAATTCAATTCTCTTTAAAATATATAAAAATACTTGAAATTATTATGATCATTTCAATAATATTTATAATATCTCAATTTAAGTCGAACTTTACCAAGCACTGTCCACAGAATTTATTTATATATATATTTATTCATTTATCCAGGAAAAAATCCTTCAGCACATAAGGAAGCTACATTATATAATTAAAAACGAGATAAAAATGGTACAAAAGAGACTGCAACAGAAAGCAATATACTATCGCGTTCTAGAGTCAGTAAAAATAATTATAATATAATACAACAAATAACTGGTTGTGAAATACAGCTGTCCGACAGAGATGTCGAAACTGTGATTAATCTAACGATCGTCGTAATTTCACTCGCGCAGGAAACGTGCGAAACATCGCCGAGACCCGGTACATCGGAAGATAATTTATTTTTCAGTGAAACGCGATCCTCGCGCCGCGAAGCAAAAAGGCAGAAATATTCCATTGAATAGCGGCGTGGGCGAAGAATTACGTTTCGAGGACGGAATTGTCTGAGGTTTCGCGAAAAACGAGAAAGAGAGAAAGAGAGAAAAAAAGAGAGAGAGAGAGAGAGAGAGAGAGAGAGAGAAGGCTGGTCCGTTAACGCGAACACCGCTCAGATAGCCTGTGTTCGATTAGTCATCGATTTTCATACAGACCGGTGTGTGGGAATGACGAAAGTGGTCTTTAAAACGGCGCGAAACGTTGCGCAACCGTTATCGCGCTGAGGGGAAACGTCGATGCTGGAAAAAAGCGCGGGACGGTTGGCGCGTCGAGGGCACCCCGCGCGAGAGACAGATTAAAAGCTTGATCCGATATTTTTCCGGGTCCGGTCCAGGCTTCGCGGGCGCGAAAACGGAAAGAAAGAATCCGGGCGACGGGCATAATAAAATATCAGCGCTATTAACGCGTCCATTAACGGCTTATCAATAGCCTATCGGGAACCACCGCGCCATAAATCTTCTAATGGAGAAATATACCTCACAATACCGAGGCCGACGGTGGAGCGAACCAAGGCGATTTATTCTAATTTTCGAATAGCGTCGATGGTCGGTGACTGAAACCAATGAATTCATCGAAATTGTGGGTGTATGTCACCGTAGATATTTCAGTTTTCTATTTCGAGAATTAAAATGTATTATTCTGTTATACGTATTTAAAATTTGCGAGAGAATTCATTGATTCTGTTTTCTATTTTTATTTTTGCAGATTAGTTTTACTGCTTATTAAATGAAAATTAATTTTCATCGCCATGGTACCTATGTAGACGTCTTATGGACGTCTTATAGACGTCTTGTTGATGTTTTATGGATGTTCTAAGATTTAGCAATAGAATAATTATCGCCAACATTGCTGCAACCTTTTTATAACGTAACTTTTATAATACAAACTCCATAAGATACTCTTTACACTATTATGTAATAAAATATCAGAGAAAACGCAGTTTTTGCATGCATCAAACATTATTCGGAAAATTCAGTAGAATAATATAGAATAGCGCGGGGATCGTTGATGTTCCACGGGAAAAAGGATCGAAAGGATCGGGGAAGTCGAGGAATTTATTAAATTTTCCGCTCCGATTTTTCGGCTATCCGGAAAGTCAATACACTGCCGATTTATTCGAACCCCTTCCCCCACTCTCCTCCCTCCACTCGGCTATTGTGTGCACCATCGAAATTTAATTACGCGCGTAGTCGTTCGGCCATTGTTTGCGCTAGCTCCCGCGGAATTTCATGCGATCCGTTCGAGAGTGTTCGATCGTTCTCGCGAACCGAGCGAGCCTATGGCGTCGTCGAAAACGGTTAATTCCTTTTACAAGAATAATCGGCGAATATTTTCAACGGAGCAAAAATATTGTTTTTCGAGGCATCGAATTGTTCGACGTTGATTTTATCGTCCGCGCCGTGGAATAATTTTTCAAAATTATACCGTGACGAACGAGTGACGTAGAATGAAAACGCGTGGCGCACCCTTCGCCGATACGCGTCCCGGCAGCCCTTTGAGAAGGACGAGAATCGCTCGCGGGCCCTTTGAAAATTTCAACGCGTTCCCAAAGGAGAAAGAATCGCTGCGGGTATCGCGGTGAAAAAAAACCGCCGGAAAAAAAGATACTAGAATGGTTCCCCTCGGCGTGGCATTTTTTAGCAGCGTCTGGATTGAAGAAAGCTTCCTTGCCGAGGCGTTAACGGTAGTAACGTGTATACAGGGTGGGCCGAAAGTGACCCGCAACGAGAGTGTCGTCGGGACACGGGAGGATTCCTTGCATGATTCCAAGCAACTTTTTCCTTTGTAAAAATTTTCTCCGAGGCTTAGTTCACGAGTTATAAACGATAAGCGCTGACCAATAAGAGCTGAGACCTTCCAGCGCGTGGCGGCCGAGCCAATGAGCGGCAATGGGCGCGCCCAATAACTCCGCCTCGCGTCAAAAGACCTCGCTTCTCATTGATCACTGTTTTTCGTTAATAACTCTTGAACGAAGCGTCATAGACAATTTTTGTAAAGGAGAAAGTTGCTTTAAATAATTCCAGGAACCTCTCCAACTATCTCTAATTAATATAAAAAATACTCCTTTCTCATTGGTCAACGTTTTTCCACTGATAACTCCTAAACGAAGCCGTGGATTTCTTTTTCGCCGAGGAAAAAAGTTATTTGATATAATTTAAGGTAATATTTATTTCCGCAATTGTTAGACACTTTTCGGACACCCTGTGTACATCGCGGCTGTTTAAAGAACACGCCGATCGCCCGAGGATTATCGGCGTCGCGTCGCTGGAATTTTAAATTTGAATTTCGCTGTTTGTTCCTGGCCGCATTCAAATCCGACGATCGATAATGCAGACGTCCGGGACACCAGAGTCGGACGTGTTTAGAATAGTCCCGGGGGAACGTTTCTACGGACTTTCCAAGCCCGACTGCTGTATTTAGGGAGTCTTTGGAACCGATTGGACCGTCCAATCGCATGATTTCTTCTGCAACTATTCTCTTATTGGAGGTTATGATGTAAAAACATTTTTGTAGAAGATACTGTATATAATCAATTCTAATATAACTTTTATCAATTAACTGTGATTTTTCGAAATAATATATATTTAATTAAACGTTTTTTGTTAATATATAATTACTTAATAATCTATATACTTGCGCTATAAGATGTAGAGAAATAAAAAGCAAAGTCGTTGCGATTTTGTTATTTAAATTCGAAACTGTGAGGTTTCTGTTCGCGATATGGATAATTGAGAACGTCGAAGCCCCATACAGAAATTTTGCACGATTAATCGGAGATTATGGCATCCTGGGACGTTCCATCGACCCCCTCGTCATTAATACTATAACGTTGTTGATCGATAATTCATCGGGGCTTTCGGTTCGAGGCTTATCTTAAGCACTCGCGTTCTCGTAATTACTCCATTCAGTGCCCGCTGTGTTCACGGAACGATGAAAAATCACCGGATGATCTAGGCGTGCGCGCGCGCGCACCGCATGGGAACATTGCATTCTCCTCGGCTTACATGGTTGAATTACGACGAACTTGTTCCATCGGTAGTTTAATAATAATATCTATTCAACAACTGCGAATCTGAAAATATACGTTCAGCGTGTTTTATAAGGATTATATTGGGTTTCAATGTTACAATGTTCAATTTAATATGTTCAATTTTCAAATGTATAGTTTTAATTTTTATACGATCAATTTGAAAATATTGGATTTTTTAGAAAATGCTTCTTTTTAGTTTCAATATATTTAATTAAAAAACACTTGATTACAGCTTCGATATATTTAATTCCAACATTTTATTTGAACTTTTAACTTTCCTATGCCCAAATAACAAACTATACAATTTCAACTACAATACATTCAATTTCCAAGTATTTAATTTTATCCTAAATACCTTCGATATAAAAATGCTTGAAATTTCAACTGAAAATACATATCACATAAAAACGCCGAGTTTTCAGCTATAATAAAAGCTCGAGACCCGTCTAATTAACCAAAACATTCCATCGCGAAATTCGCGCTCGCCGCACACCCCCGCGATCGATTCTCGCGCGCTTCCACTCAAACACAACCGTCCGTTGCGCCGTTCCTCGGCTTTGTCGCGTTCGAGTCGATAATTGTTCTTCGCGTTCACGCAGAGAGGAATAATTAGTGGGCACTACTCCGGGGGACTCGTCATTAGGAAAGCCGCTCGTGCCGAGAGAACCGAGCGCGATGCACCGGTTAACGAGATCGACGTGGAAATTAGTGGTAGGCGCGACTCGAATTCGGGAGTCTTGCCAATCCCGCGTTTAGAATTCGGGGGAGCGGGAGAGAGATTGAAAGAGAGAGAGAGAGATAGTGAGTGAGAGATCGACAGGAAGAGAGATAGTGAGCCAAAATAATTTTTATAACAATAAGGTTTGGATTTAAAAAATTGTTGAGTAGTAGAACACTGTTACTGTGAGTCCCAAGAAACAATTTCATGCGTAGAAAATACATTTTGTTTTATAAAATTAAAATACTATGAGTCAGAAAAATTACTTCAAATTTCCAGTTAAAATGGCTTCGAGTGCAAAGGGTTAAATATTATTATTTCAATTATTACTTATCTTAATCACAACTACTTCAATTAATACTTACACCAACCATTATCATCTCCTCAATCACTACAGAATTATTACCGTCACCTAATAATTTCTCCCAAAAGATACTTTAGCAATATCTTTAATGGCTCGATAGTTACAACAACTTAGGATGAAATTCTCCAAAGCTGAGGTACAATAGAACGAAGTTTCGCATAGTGGCTCGTATCGATTCCAACAATGTTCCATTATATCCGGAACGAGGAGCTATCGAAACGGAAGGCGCTCGTAACGAGGCCGCCTCGAATGTCTCGAAATTCTTCCGCGTTACCTCTGGCCAGCGAAGAAGTTGAGAAGAGGTGCTTGCCAGTGTATGCGACCGGGGGATAGCAATACGGTACGTCTTCGAAACTTCCCGAAGAGCAGCGCTCGCCGGCTAGAACGTAATTTTATCGAGTGTGTCCTTGATCTTGTATCGAGAACTCTGCGTCAATGCCGGATTGGCTTGCACGCATGCTCCTGGCTCGATATTGCAGTCCCGTCGTTCCTCGTCTACTTGAGACTTTTACTGCGAACGTTAGCAAACTTTTTACCGCGTCTTCGGTTCTTTGTCTTTCGTCGTCCTTCAGGAATATTACGTGTATTTATTGTATTTATTATATCATTTTTAATATATTTGGTATATTGGTTATATTTAGTATATTTTGGTATATTTGGTACATTTTTTATATTCAGTATATTTCGGTGTATTTGTTATATACGGTCCGTATACCAGATTCGAAAAATACCGCATTGGTTGCAGCATCCAGCAATCAGTATGAGGTAACCCCGCCAACAGCCGTTCGCATTATCATAATTGAGGGACACGCCCCCTAAAACGGGCCTCCTTCACGGTTAGACGAAAGCGCCGATTGACCCTAAAACGTCTGATCACCCGACGACTCTCCCTCCCCCACGGCCATAAATTATGCAGAGAATCCAGCCGACACACCCGTATGATGCCGAGGGAACCGCCGGCCATCCATCAGCTAAGTCGGCCCCGTTGTCGCTCTGTTTCGAGCCCGATGGCCGGCCGATAAATGTTCCCGATACGTCGCGGGCCCCGTCGCGTGCGACACCCGACGGCGAACGAGATCGGTTCGCGTTATTTCCAGCGAAACCCCCCCGAAAGGCGGACAAGCCTCTTCGATCTTCGCCCCGAGAGGAAACCGGGCAATCCGCGAAATTGCAGATCTCGATCAGCGCGCCCCAACAATTTGCTCTTCAATCTCGTTTACGTCCGACCGCCGGTCGGCGGACTGTTGAAACGGGACGATCGCCTCCAGATTTGTTTCCAGGACACGGTGTTTCGAACTCCGGTTGACCGAGAGTAGGAATACCCGCGGCGCTAATACCGGGTGGTCCGATGATTTTGTATTTAGATTATTTTTAGATTTTTATCCAGTGTGTTTATCGATGGAAATATTTTTTAATTGACGGTGCTTGCGCGTTGCTCGATGTTTGGTAAGGTTGAAGGGAAAAATGCAACGTGCGTATATTTTTATGTGCCTTCATTTCCGCGTCGTTGAACGCGATCGAAGCTGCTGTCAGGGAAAAGCCCAGGCAAAGAGCGTTCCTCGCTGATTTTCGGAAAAATCAGCATCGACGGTGAAAAATGAATATCCGCCGGCAGAAGGGGAGAGAGAGCCTCCTATCGCCGAGGAATCGGAAGCGATGGATCAACGACAGCGAGGGCCCGCGACCGCGGTGGTCGGGTTCTCTTTTCCAAGCACCGGCTCCGGACAGCTTGCCAATTTATGGCCGATTGATTAAGGCTTCGATAAACTGGTAATCTGGAGGAAGCAGGGAAGCCTTCTTGCTCTTCGATGTCGCGTCGCGAGGGTCCTTGCCTCCTACCGCACCTCTCTCTTCTCCTCTTGCTACCCTTCCGCTGTCTTTCTTCTTCTTCTTCGACTGTCTTTTTCGCTCTTTTGTTCTATGTTTCTTTATATTAATTCCTCTTTCGATTTTTGTCTATTTTTCTCTAGGTTTCTTCTCTCTTCTTTACTTTTTTCTTTTTCTGGCTTTCTTATATTTTTTCGCTCCTTTTCTCTATTCTAGTCCCTTTTTAATTCATTCTTCCATTTTTGCCATTTTCGCTTTTTGTCTATTTTTCTCTAGTTTTCTTTTCTCTTCTTTTCTCTTTTTTCCTTTTTCTGGCCTTTTTGTATTTCTTTTCTATTTTATTCTACTATTTTTCTCTAATTTCTCTCTTTCTTCTCTCTCTCTCTCTCTGTCGCTTCCACTCTCCTTCTCTCTCTCTCTCTCTCTCTCTCTCCATCTATATACTCTCTCAATACATATTTAAACATACACATATATCTCCTGTCGTTTTCTTTCTCCCTCTTTCGGTTTCCTTCCTCTCCGTCGTTCTCTCGTCTCTCTCCTCTCTCTCTTTCTCTCTCTTAGTCTTTCTTCGTGCGCATCAGTGCCATTTATCGTTCGGCTGCCGTGGCACAGCCGGCCCCGTATCCCCGCGGATTTTGATTCAGCTCCAGATACATTCGATTCATTGATCCACGTCACGAAAAACATTCACCGTACATCCGCTACGGCGATCGTTCTCGATTTATGACTGTCCTCTCTCATTCTCTCTCTCTTTTGCTCTCTTGCTCTCTGTGTGACTCGTTTTTGCGTGTGCGTTTCATTGAATTCCTTGGCGGATACTTTAACAACCCCCTTCGACTTCCAAAGGAGTATATATTACATGTACATATATACTGTATGTATATTATACGTTGTAAATGTATATATGTATATACCTGTCTACCTGTATTTCTGAAAGGATCTAATCTGATTAAAGACTGCATTAAGGATTGAAAAGCGCTTCGAGGAAGCTTTTATGTATGGCGTTCGTTCTACTTCGTTCGACGTGTCTGTAGAAGTTACAGGGAATTGTGTGAGTCTTTCTGTTAACATAAAATGATCTACGTAAACTTGAAAGGAACTGGTGAGTTTTCAAAAAATAGATGTCTTCCTATAGATATTTTAATACGATAAGAGTATGTTCAATTAAATCGTGGCGATGTTTTAAAGTTATATTTAACTTTAAATATCAAAATGATTAAAATTATGATTTTAAAAACCACGACGAAATTGCTAAATTCAATTTTTTTTTAAATCACAACAAAATTATTAAAACTCAAATGCACAGTATCCACAATCCACTATCCACTGTGTCGCAATAAATGCGTCAATAAATACATGAATAAATACATCAATAATACATGAATGAACGCGTCACCGTCTCGTCCTCTAATTCCCCAATAATCACTTCTAATTATTCCTGGAGAACGTCGATAAGATAAACACGGGCGTCAGATAGCCGAGCGCAACGTAAGCGAAACATCATCCCTGACGCGATTCGGTCGACGTATCGTCGCGTCGGCTCCATAATGAAACATTAGATCAGAAATCCTGCATCGATCGCGCAGCCCGGCCATTAATTACTACGCACGAAACAAACAACCGGAGCCCCATGGCACAGCGTGTTCGGTTTTCAATGAAAACGGCGGTCCGCGTCCACCAGAGGGTAGGAGATGCGATGTTCCGCTTAAACATCGTCGGCACAATTTCCGTTGCAACGGATGCGGCGGACACGTCAGAATTTCAATTCAATTTCCTTGCTACCAGATCTATGGATCCTGCGTTCAGCGTTGAAGCCGCACTGTGTGGATCGTGGGAACGCGTCCGTACTAACGCAGATCTGGAGCAGTCTGCGACCATAAACGTCGGGTACGACGATGATAATTGCCGGAATTGCGAACTCGATGGATTAAACGTAATTGACTAGGTTTTTTTTGCAAAACGGGGGCTATTTTTGTCGAATGCAAAATTCGGGATCCACGTGAATATTTTTTATATTTTTGTGGAGCTTTTAATAGAAGTAATAGTTCATAGTAATAAAAATAATATTTTGAAATTGTTTGCTATACCGCAGTTAGATTTTTCATTTAATGTGATAGTTTTTTAAATAAATGTATAAACTTCGATACCCCTATTTATTATACATGTATTACCCCTATTTATTATGCATTCGTGATTCTTAATCTACGCGATTAAAATTAATTAATTCCCCATTTTTCATCCCCCAAGACGGAAAATTCGTGAAAAAATAAATCGAACAGAATTCCGCGCGAACGTTGTTACCGCGGTGAATATCGGTCAGAAAACCCCTGCGCGTTTTCCGCGATAACGCGCTCGTTCGGAACGTTTCGGAACCCGCGCGTTTTGTTCGCCGCGGGAATATTATATTGCCCGGGCCTTTGAAATATTATATATATCTATATTCGCGTCGCGCCACCGCAAAATACGTATTGTCCGCGGACGAGAGACGGGGCTGTTGACCCCTTCACCGGTCTCGATGCATCTGGAAATTGGCATACACGCCGGGCGGCTCGGTCTGCTATCTCGCATCCTGCGTTATAGTAATCCAGCGCGCGCGCGCGTGTACGTTCCGTTTAGCGTTCTACGGTGATTTATTGGCATGGTCGCGTAGAGCCGGGCCGCCCTTATTAATTTAGGGCTGGCATTGATCATTTAACGGGCGAATCTTCCGGTTTATGCTGGCACTGATAGTCGATGACATCTGGTGCATTGACCGTAGGTATATCGAGCTTGATCTTTGTCCATTAGTTTCGTTTATTTGCTGGTTAAATAATTTATTCGAGAATGAGTTGGAATACTTAAATATTCTATTATAATCAAAAATTCTTATTTAAATATTCTCTTCCCATTAAAAATTATTTCTAACATTGAATATTCTATTCTACAATTTTAATTAAAAATACACCCTTGAAAATTCAACCAAAACCTAACCTCCCATCAAAACTCTCCACCAAAACATAAAATCCTCCATTAAAACCACCTTCTCAAGAAATCCATAAAGAAATATCAAAATCATTCCCTTAACTAAAAAGAAAAAAAAAAGACACACACACAGTCATGTATAACACTGTAACCTGTTCGAAGCTGTACACAATTTTTCTATTTACAATTCCTGGTACAGGAGAGACCAGTCGTCGACGATCGTTTCCACGATAACCGGCAACTCTGAAAAATACCTGACCCCGCGCGGTTGACCCGCGGCCCAATTCGAACAAAGGAGCGGCGGTAAACGTCACGGTATTCCCTGATTTACAAATCATAAAGCAGCCGTGCGCGCGCGCGCGCAGCTGTCTTTATCGTAGACAAATGTACGGAGCGGTCAAACGATGTGTTTCCCCCCCGCCCGCCACGGCCGGATTGATAGTCATCACGCGTGTGGCTTGTCGACGGTCGTCCCGACAATAATGTCCCGCGGTTTCCTGGTTGTAACGCGGCGGCGGACGTTAAGTTCGAGCGTCGGTCCCTGCGCGCCGTGGCCGTGTCAAAGGTGACGTCGAGAGGTAGAGGAGAGAACGCGACGAGGACAACGAGCACGAGATGCTACCTACGGATTAACCCTTTGCACTCTGAGGCACCACTAAAATTGTTCTATCACTCTTTAAAATAATTTTTAGAAAAATTTTAAAACTTTTATCAACAAAGTTTAATGTTAGAAAAATTGTTGAAAATGAAACTGTTAGTATAAATCGCGAAGGTAAAATTGGTATATATAAAATGCGCTTCCGTAGCTTACAAAGCTAACACACGACTACACCTCGACCATAAATCCGATTAAATAAAACAGAACTTCCAACCCTAAGGCATCTATCGCAACAGTGAACATCTCGAAGAGTTATTACGCCATCGACGCTAATTACGATCATATCCGCTGAAACAACGCATCGTAATTACACGGTCCACTCGATCGCGAGCTCGACAGAAAGCAACAGTGATCAAAGTGCATACACAGGGAGATCAGAAGGAGGGAAGCCCTCGCGAAGTTAGCGAAAGGGACGCGAGCTCTCGCGCGTCGACGCGGGTGGCTGATAAAAGTCTCGACAGGGGATCGCTGGGAGCAAAGGGTTGTTAATTGAAGAATCCGCGGCGACGCGTTCGCCGCGCAGAAAACGCCGGAATAATGTGAAAAGGCTGCGGCGGGGAACAGAAGCGCCGAGAGAGAGAGAGAGGGAGAGAGAGAGGGAGAAAGAGAGAAGGGGGGAAAGAGGTGAACGACGCCGGAGCAAATGAAAACGGAATGGGATTAAACGCGAACATCTGCATTATCCATGGATAACACCGCGCGCGCGTCGCGGCGAAACAAGAAGATGAGGCATGGTTTCGTCACATCAAGTATTCCGCGGGCGGGCACAGCCGAGAGAGGAAGCCGGGGAGGCAGCAGTACACCGCGAGAGCGTCGGATGCCCGAGGAGGATGAGAAGGAGGAGGAGGACCGAGGAGGAAGAAGCCGAGAGATGAGTTTCGAGCGTGAAACGCGCTGCGCAGACTGGTCGGCGTCCTCGTCTCGTTCGCGAGCTGCATTTCAATCGAAGCTTATATTAACCATCCCAGTTGCATTCTTTGACCTTCGCCAGTGCGGTGGTCGGGAGGTGCATGCGCAGTGCCGTAGCCACGAGGGCCGAGCGGACCGTCCCGTCGCTTCGTGTACGACTTTAAAGGGTTAGGGCGCTTCCACGCGCTCGATAATTATTCGTAGTTTCAAGCGACAGGTAGATGTTAATATATTCGATTGTTGTTAATTTTTGGGGGTTGATTTATGACGGTTTATGTTACTGAAATGGAGCGATTCATTTGTTTGCTATTATTTAATTGGGAAATTGAGAATTGTTCGAATAAAATACCAAGAATTATTCGAGCATGAGTGCAAATTATGGTGCAAAAAGCATAGAATTATTACAACGAAAAATGACCAATTACTTGGATATAAAATAAAGAATTGACCAACGAAAAATCGAAGAATAATTCCACTATAAAATCGAAGAATAGTTCCAATGAAAAATTAAAGAATAATTCCAATAAAAATCAAAGAATGATTCCAATAATTTATCCGAGCACTGAGGAACGAAACGAATCACCCTAATTAAACTAACAACAGAAATCAAACATTTCCCCGAAACAATGGCAACAATAGCCAACAACTCTTTACTCGGCAGATGCATTAAACCGGCGGCGGTGTTCGGTCGCCCTTTAACCGAACAGAGAGAGAGAGAGAGAGAGAGATTAAAAAAACCGTGAAAAAAGAAAGACAAAGAGTCAAAAGGAAGAAGTATTCTATCCGTCTGAAAGGTTGGACCGGCCCTTTGTCCGGCGGTCCCAGCGTCTTCAAACATTATCGCGAGACAAAGGGCTGCGGTTTTGCACCTTGCCGGCGCGTCGCGTGCTGCGACGCCAATGGTTGTCGGGTTACGGCCGAGGAAGTCGAACGAGAAGGAACACGAAGGAACGAAGGAAGGAACGAACGTGAATCGATGCGGGTCCCATTGAAAGAGAGAAGAGAGGGTCGCAGACGCGCCGGCTCGTGGAAAGAAGCGGGCTGCGTTCTTTTACGTCATACCGAAGTCAACGCACCTCTTTTTAGCTGGCGAGAGAGAGGGAGAGAGAGAGAGAGAGACCGGCCCGCGACGGGTCGCGCATTTCTGATGATCGTCGAGGGGGCCCCGGCTCCAACCGATCGCGAACGATCCACGTTGTAGCGTCACGTGTCGGCCAGGTTGTCTCCCTTCTTCTCCTCGCTCCGTCGATTTATTCGGACCCGTTCCCGTTCGTTTACGTGCCGCTTTAATTACCCGGCCAGGCCTCTGGCCGCGTTAATCGCTCCCTGCCTCTGTCTTCTTATTCTTCTTCTTCTTTTTTTTTGCACAACCCTGATTAACCTTGCGACGATTATCTACGATGGAAAGGCTATTGGGTAATTTACAATTGGAGCGCGTGCCGGCAAACCCGGAGCTTCGACCGAGAGCCGGCC